>NC_133796.1:197500-435000 GCF_043250625.1 Sebastes fasciatus | reverse complement strand
GCGTTTCATTGAAGTTTCTCTGAGTTAATTGAACGTGTGACTGTTAAACCCTCGAACAACACTTTGAAACACGGAGTGTCAGTTTCCTCCAGACCTGAGTCGCTGCTTTGAGGCGTGTTTGAAGAGGATTTGATTTAATAACCAGACAGAGACGGAGCGCTGCTGATGCTGCTGCTGATGCTGCTGCTGATGCTGCTGCTGCTGCTGCCATCACACTTCAGATCAAAACAAAACCACTCGCTAATCTGCAGATAATTGAATCCTTATTTATAGACGGCTTTGATTAGTTTAGTCCACAGAGAGGGAGACCAAGTTCTGCTGCAAATATCATATATATATATTATAATATTTATATATATATATTATTCATATTATAAATATTAATGTGAATCAATATTAAGAAAAGCTGCTGTTCTCTGAGGACAGATAGACAGATATATATATCTATCTGTCTATAGATAGATAAATAGATATAGAGATAGATAGACGGATAGATATGGACTTGGACAGCGCTTTTCTAGTCTTCCGACCACTACATGCGCTTTACACTACATGTCAGTATTCACCCATTCACACACATTCATACACTGATGGCAGAGGCTACTAAGGTGCCAACTTTGCCCATCAGGATTTAATCTAAATACTCATTCACACACCGATGGCTCTGCCTTTGGGAGCAATTTGGGGTTAAGTGTCTTGCTCAAGGACACATCGACATGTGACCCGGAGCAGCCGGGGATCGAACCACCGACCTTCCGATTGGTGGACAACCTGCTCTACCCTCTGAGCCACAGCCGCCCCAGATATAGAGATAGATATAGAGATAGATATAGAGATAGATAGATAGATGGATAGATAGATAGATAGATAGATAGATAGATAGATAGATAGATAGATAGATAGATAGATAGATAGATAGATATAGAGATAGATAGATAGATAGATAGATATAGAGATAGATAGATAGATAGATAGATATAGAGATAGATAGATAGATAGATAGATAGATATATACATAGATATAGAGATAGATAGATAGATAGATAGATAGATAGATAGATAGATAGATAGATAGATATATACATAGATATAGAGATAGATAGATAGATAGGTCTATACTCCCCTCCCGGCTCTGCTGTGTAAAGACCATCATTTCCTTTTGTCTCTCGCCGTCTTCTGTCTTTATTATTGCGTAACAGCGGAGTAAATACAACAGATTCATCCTCTCTAATGACTTCCTCGTCGGCGCCCCTCCCTCGATGCCACACTTCCGTTTGATTAATGCGGCGCGGCGAGTCCGAGCTGAAGCGCCGAGAGAGGACGGAGCGATGTGACAAAACAACAAGAGGAAGAAAACAAGAAGATCAGGGAGGAGAGGACGAGGAGCGTCTGGCGGATCAGAAACATTAAGAATGTAATGTGCTATTACTCTGAGCCGCCAGCCTCCCTCCTCCAGGCTCGGCTGATAATAGAGCCGGGCTTTAGGACCGTCCGCCGGCCGCCGCGCCACGGCCTACGAGGGCCCTTGACACGCCGCCGCCTTAACACCAACCGGGCCCGCCGCTCCTCCGAGAAAAATTGACATCGTCTGGAGAGCAAAGCAATCAGCCGAGCCGGTATTACGGAGCATTTATGGTGAGCCGAGACCCGGCACAGCAAATCTTGACCTTAAAGAAGCCCGTTATTCATTTTTCTCTCAGACGACTCGGTAACTCCCCGTGAGAGCGGCCGCCGGCAGGGATCTCCTGCTGGTTATCTGTGGGTTTAATTCACTGATTCACCAATCTGTTTCCTCCCAACGCCACCGAGGGCGAACCGTAGAAACACACCAGCAAACATATATATATATATATATATACTGGAAAAACAAAGTTTGTTAACTTGTGTTTGGTGGATTATCTCTCTGTTGTATCAATGCTAATGGTCATTAATCAGTTAATATTAATCAGTTAATATTAATCAGTTAATATTAATCAGTTAATATTAATCAGTTAATATTAATCAGTTAACATTAATCAGTTAACATTAATCAGTTAACATTAATCAGTTAACATCTGTTAATATCTGTTAATATCTGTTAACATCAGTTAACATCAGTTAACATCAGTTAACATCAGTTAACATCAGTTAATATCAGTTAACATCAGTTAATATCTGTTAATATCAGTTAATATCTGTTAATATCAGTTAACATCAGTTAACATCAGTTAATATCTGTTAACATCAGTTAATATCAGTTAACATCAGTTAATATCTGTTAATATCAGTTAATATCAGTTAATATCAGTTAACATCAGTTAACATCAGTTAATATCTGTTAATATCAGTTAATATCAGTTAATATCAGTTAACATCAGTTAACATCAGTTAATATATGTTAATATCAGTTAACATCAGTTAATATCTCTTAATATCAGTTAACATCAGTTAACATCAGTTAATATCTGTTAATATCTGTTAATATTAATCAGTTAATATTAATCAGTTAATATCAGTTAACATCAGTTAACATCAGTTAATATCTGTTAATATCTGTTAATATTAATCAGTTAATATTAATCAGTTAATATCAGTTAACATCAGTTAACATCAGTTAATATCTGTTAATATCAGTTAACATCTGTTAATATCTGTTAATATTAATCAGTTAATATTAATCAGTTAATATCAGTTAACATCAGTTAACATCAGTTAATATCTCTTAATATCAGTTAACATCAGTTAACATCAGTTAATATCTCTTAATATCAGTTAACATCAGTTAACATCAGTTAATATCTCTTAATATCAGTTAACATCAGTTAACATCTGTTAATATCTGTTAATATTAATCGGTTAATATTAATCAGTTAATATCAGTTAACATCAGTTAACATCAGTTAACATCAGTTAATATCTGTTAATATCAGTTAATATCAGTTAACATCAGTTAATATCTGTTAATATCAGTTAATATCAGTTAACATCAGTTAATATCTGTTAATATCAGTTAACATCAGTGAACATCAGTTAATATCAGTTAATATCAGTTAATATCTCTTAATATCAGTTAACATCAGTTAACATCAGTTAATATCTGTTAATATCAGTTAATATCAGTTAACATCAGTTAATATCTGTTAATATCAGTTAATATCAGTTAACATCAGTTAATATCAGTTAATATCAGTTAACATCAGTTAACATCAGTTAATATCTGTTAATATCTGTTAATATTAATCAGTTAATATTAATCAGTTAATATCAGTTAACATCAGTTAACATCAGTTAATATCTGTTAATATTAATCAGTTAATATTAATCAGTTAATATCAGTTAACATCAGTTAACATCAGTTAACATCAGTTAACATCAGTTAATATCTCTTAATATCAGTTAATATCATTTAACATCAGTTAATATCAGTTAACATCAGTTAATATCAGTTAACATCAGTTAACATCAGTTAATATCTCTTAATATCAGTTAACATCAGTTAACATCAGTTAATATCTGTTAACATCAGTTAACATCAGTTAACATCAGTTAATATCTGTTAATATCAGTTAACATCAGTTAACATCAGTTAATATCAGTTAACATCAGTTAACATCAGTTAACATCAGTTAATATCAGTTAATATCTGTTAACATCAGTTAATATCTCTTAATATCAGTTAATATCAGTTAACATCAGTTAATATCTGTTAACATCAGTTAACATCAGTTAATATCTGTTAATATCAGTTAATATCTCTTAATATCAGTTAATATCAGTTAATATCTGTTAATATCAGTTAACATCAGTTAACATCAGTTAATATCTGTTAATATTAATCAGTTAATATCTCTTAATATCAGTTAATATCAGTTAATATCTGTTAATATCAGTTAACATCAGTTAACATCAGTTAATATCTGTTAATATCTGTTAATATCTGTTAATATCAGTTAACATCAGTTAACATCAGTTAATATCTGTTAACATCAGTTAACATCAGTTAACATCAGTTAACATCAGTTAACATCTGTTAATATCTGTTAATATCAGTTAACATCAGTTAACATCAGTTAATATCTGTTAATATTAATCAGTTAATATTAATCAGTTAACATCAGTTAACATCAGTTAACATCAGTTAACATCAGTTAACATCTGTTAATATATGTTAATATCAGTTAACATCAGTTAATATCTCTTAATATCAGTTAACATCAGTTAACATCAGTTAATATCTGTTAATATCTGTTAATATTAATCAGTTAATATTAATCAGTTAATATCAGTTAACATCAGTTAACATCAGTTAATATCTGTTAATATCAGTTAATATCAGTTAACATCAGTTAACATCTGTTAATATCTGTTAATATTAATCAGTTAATATTAATCAGTTAATATCAGTTAACATCAGTTAATATCTCTTAATATCAGTTAACATCAGTTAACATCAGTTAATATCTCTTAATATCAGTTAATATCAGTTAACATCAGTTAATATCTCTTAATATCAGTTAATATCAGTTAACATCAGTTAATATCTCTTAATATCAGTTAATATCAGTTAACATTAGTTAATATCTGTTAATATCAGTTAACATCAGTGAACATCAGTTAATATAAGTTAATATCAGTTAATATCTCTTAATATCAGTTAACATCAGTTAACATCAGTTAATATCTGTTAATATTAATCAGTTAATATTAACCAGTTAATATCAGTTAACATCAGTTAACATCAGTTAATATCTGTTAATATCTCTTAATATCAGTTAACATCAGTTAATATCTCTTAATATCAGTTAATATCATTTAACATCAGTTAATATCTGTTAACATCAGTTAATATCAGTTAACATCAGTTAACATCAGTTAACATCAGTTAATATCTCTTAATATCAGTTAACATCAGTTAACATCAGTTAATATCTGTTAACATCAGTTAACATCAGTTAATATCAGTTAATATCAGTTAATATCTGTTAACATCAGTTAATATCTCTTAATATCAGTTAATATCAGTTAACATCAGTTAATATCTGTTAACATCAGTTAACATCAGTTAATATCTGTTAATATCAGTTAATATCTCTTAATATCAGTTAATATCAGTTAATATCTGTTAATATCAGTTAACATCAGTTAACATCAGTTAATATCTGTTAATATCAGTTAATATCTCTTAATATCAGTTAATATCAGTTAACATCAGTTAATATCTGTTAATATCTGTTAACATCAGTTAACATCAGTTAACATCAGTTAACATTAATCAGTTAATATTAATCAGTTAATATCAGTTAACATCAGTTAACATCAGTTAATATCTGTTAATATTAATCAGTAAATATTAATCAGTTAACATCAGTTCATATCTGTTAATATCTGTTAATATCAGTTAACATCAGTTAACATCAGTTAATATCTGTTAACATCAGTTAACATCAGTTAACATCAGTTAACATCAGTTAACATCTGTTAATATCTGTTAATATCAGTTAACATCAGTTAACATCAGTTAATATCTCTTAATATCAGTTAACATCAGTTAATATCTGTTAATATATGTTAATATCAGTTAACATCAGTTAATATCTCTTAATATCAGTTAACATCAGTTAACATCAGTTAATATCTGTTAATATCTGTTAATATTAATCAGTTAATATTAATCAGTTAATATCAGTTAACATCAGTTAACATCAGTTAATATCTGTTAATATCAGTTAATATCAGTTAACATCAGTTAACATCTGTTAATATCTGTTAATATTAATCAGTTAATATTAATCAGTTAATATCAGTTAACATCAGTTAACATCAGTTAATATCTCTTAATATCAGTTAACATCAGTTAACATCAGTTAATATCTCTTAATATCAGTTAACATCAGTTAACATCAGTTAATATCTCTTAATATCAGTTAACATCAGTTAACATCTGTTAATATCTGTTAATATTAATCGGTTAATATTAATCAGTTAATATCAGTTAACATCAGTTAACATCAGTTAATATCTGTTAATATCAGTTAATATCAGTTAACATCAGTTAATATCTGTTAATATCAGTTAATATCAGTTAACATCAGTTAATATCTGTTAATATCAGTTAACATCAGTGAACATCAGTTAATATCAGTTAATATCAGTTAATATCTCTTAATATCAGTTAACATCAGTTAACATCAGTTAATATCTGTTAATATCAGTTAATATCTGTTAATATTAATCAGTTAATATTAATCAGTTAATATCAGTTAACATCAGTTAACATCAGTTAATATCTGTTAATATCTGTTAACATCAGTTAACATCAGTTAATATCTGTTAATATCTGTTAATATTAATCAGTTAATATTAATCAGTTAACATCAGTTAACATCAGTTAACATCAGTTAATATCTCTTAATATCAGTTAATATCAGTTAACATCAGTTAATATCTGTTAACATCAGTTAACATCAGTTAACATCAGTTAACATCAGTTAACATCAGTTAATATCTCTTAATATCAGTTAATATCATTTAACATCAGTTAATATCAGTTAACATCAGTTAATATCAGTTAACATCAGTTAACATCAGTTAATATCTCTTAATATCAGTTAACATCAGTTAACATCAGTTAATATCTGTTAACATCAGTTAACATCAGTTAACATCAGTTAATATCTGTTAATATCTGTTAACATCAGTTAACATCAGTTAACATTAATCAGTTAATATTAATCAGTTAATATCAGTTAACATCAGTTAATATCTGTTAATATTAATCAGTTAATATTAATCAGTTAATATCAGTTAATATCTCTTAATATCAGTTAACATCAGTTAACATCAGTTCATATCTGTTAATATCTGTTAATATCAGTTAACATCAGTTAACATCAGTTAATATCTGTTAACATCAGTTAACATCAGTTAACATCAGTTAACATCAGTTAACATCAGTTAATATCTCTTAATATCAGTTAACATCAGTTAATATCTGTTAATATTAATCAGTTAATATTAATCAGTTAACATCAGTTAATATCTGTTAATATATGTTAATATCAGTTAACATCAGTTAATATCTCTTAATATCAGTTAACATCAGTTAACATCAGTTAATATCTGTTAATATCTGTTAATATTAATCAGTTAATATTAATCAGTTAATATCAGTTAACATCAGTTAACATCAGTTAATATCTGTTAATATCAGTTAATATCAGTTAACATCAGTTAATATCTGTTAATATCAGTTAATATCAGTTAACATCAGTTAATATCTGTTAATATCAGTTAACATCAGTGAACATCAGTTAATATCAGTTAATATCAGTTAATATCTCTTAATATCAGTTAACATCAGTTAACATCAGTTAATATCTGTTAATATCTGTTAATATCAGTTAATATCTGTTAATATTAATCAGTTAATATCAGTTAACATCAGTTAACATCAGTTAATATCTGTTAATATCTGTTAACATCAGTTAACATCAGTTAATATCTGTTAATATCTGTTAATATTAATCAGTTAATATTAATCAGTTAACATCAGTTAACATCAGTTAACATCAGTTAATATCTCTTAATATCAGTTAATATCAGTTAACATCAGTTAACATCAGTTAACATCAGTTAACATCAGTTAATATCTCTTAATATCAGTTAATATCATTTAACATCAGTTAATATCAGTTAACATCAGTTAATATCAGTTAACATCAGTTAACATCAGTTAATATCTCTTAATATCAGTTAACATCAGTTAACATCAGTTAATATCTGTTAACATCAGTTAACATCAGTTAACATCAGTTAATATCTGTTAATATCAGTTAACATCAGTTAACATCAGTTAATATCAGTTAATATCTGTTAACATCAGTTAATATCTCTTAATATCAGTTAATATCAGTTAACATCAGTTAATATCTGTTAACATCAGTTAACATCAGTTAATATCTGTTAATATCAGTTAATATCTCTTAATATCAGTTAATATCAGTTAATATCTGTTAATATCAGTTAACATCAGTTAACATCAGTTAATATCTGTTAATATCAGTTAATATCTCTTAATATCAGTTAATATCAGTTAACATCAGTTAATATCTGTTAATATCTGTTAACATCAGTTAACATCAGTTAATATCTGTTAATATTAATCAGTTAATATTAATCAGTTAACATCAGTTAATATCTGTTAATATCTGTTAATATCAGTTAACATCAGTTAACATCAGTTAATATCTGTTAACATCAGTTAATATCAGTTAACATCAGTTAACATCAGTTAACATCTGTTAATATCTGTTAATATCAGTTAACATCAGTTAACATCAGTTAATATCTGTTAATATTAATCAGTTAATATTAATCAGTTAATATCAGTTAACATCAGTTAATATATGTTAATATCAGTTAACATCAGTTAATATCTCTTAATATCAGTTAACATCAGTTAACATCAGTTAATATCTGTTAATATCTGTTAATATTAATCAGTTAATATTAATCAGTTAATATCAGTTAACATCAGTTAACATCAGTTAATATCTGTTAATATCAGTTAATATCAGTTAACATCAGTTAACATCTGTTAATATCTGTTAATATTAATCAGTTAATATTAATCAGTTAATATCAGTTAACATCAGTTAACATCAGTTAATATCTCTTAATATCAGTTAACATCAGTTAACATCAGTTAATATCTCTTAATATCAGTTAACATCAGTTAACATCAGTTAATATCTCTTAATATCAGTTAACATCAGTTAATATCTCTTAATATCAGTTAATATCAGTTAACATTATTTAATATCTGTTAATATCAGTTAACATCAGTGAACATCAGTTAATATCAGTTAATATCAGTTAATATCTCTTAATATCAGTTAACATCAGTTAACATCAGTTAATATCTGTTAATATTAATCAGTTAATATTAACCAGTTAATATCAGTTAACATCAGTTAACATCAGTTAATATCTGTTAATATCTCTTAATATCAGTTAACATCAGTTAATATCTCTTAATATCAGTTAATATCATTTAACATCAGTTAATATCTGTTAACATCAGTTAATATCAGTTAACATCAGTTAACATCAGTTAACATCAGTTAATATCTCTTAATATCAGTTAACATCAGTTAACATCAGTTAATATCTGTTAACATCAGTTAACATCAGTTAATATCAGTTAATATCAGTTAATATCTGTTAACATCAGTTAATATCTCTTAATATCAGTTAATATCAGTTAACATCAGTTAATATCTGTTAACATCAGTTAACATCAGTTAATATCTGTTAATATCAGTTAATATCTCTTAATATCAGTTAATATCAGTTAACATCAGTTAACATCAGTTAATATCTGTTAATATCAGTTAATATCTCTTAATATCAGTTAATATCAGTTAACATCAGTTAATATCTGTTAATATCTGTTAATATCAGTTAATATCTCTTAATATCAGTTAACATCAGTTAATATCAGTTAATATCAGTTAACATCAGTTAACATCAGTTAATATCTGTTAATATCAGTTAATATCTCTTAATATCAGTTAATATCAGTTAACATCAGTTAACATCAGTTAATATCTCTTAATATCAGTTAACATCAGTTAACATCAGTTAATATCTGTTAACATCAGTTAACATCAGTTAATATCAGTTAATATCAGTTAATATCTGTTAACATCAGTTAATATCTCTTAATATCAGTTAATATCAGTTAACATCAGTTAATATCTGTTAACATCAGTTAACATCAGTTAATATCTGTTAATATCAGTTAATATCTCTTAATATCAGTTAATATCAGTTAACATCAGTTAACATCAGTTAATATCTGTTAATATCAGTTAATATCTCTTAATATCAGTTAATATCAGTTAACATCAGTTAATATCAGTTAATATCTGTTAATATCAGTTAACATCAGTTAACATCAGTTAATATCTGTTAATATCAGTTAATATCTCTTAATATCAGTTAATATCAGTTAACATCAGTTAATATCTGTTAATATCTGTTAACATCAGTTAACATCAGTTAACATCAGTTAATATCTGTTAATATCTGTTAACATCAGTTAACATCAGTTAACATTAATCAGTTAATATTAATCAGTTAATATCAGTTAACATCAGTTAATATCTGTTAATATCTGTTAACATCAGTTAACATCAGTTAATATCTGTTAATATTAATCAGTAAATATTAATCAGTTAACATCAGTTCATATCTGTTAATATCTGTTAATATCAGTTAACATCAGTTAACATCAGTTAATATCTGTTAACATCAGTTAACATCAGTTAACATCAGTTAACATCAGTTAACATCTGTTAATATCTGTTAATATCAGTTAACATCAGTTAACATCAGTTAATATCTGTTAACATCAGTTAACATCAGTTAACATCAGTTAACATCTGTTAATATCTGTTAATATCAGTTAACATCAGTTAACATCAGTTAATATCTCTTAATATCAGTTAACATCAGTTAATATCTGTTAATATTAATCAGTTAATATTAATCAGTTAATATCAGTTAACATCAGTTAATATCTCTTAATATCAGTTAACATCAGTTAACATCAGTTAATATCTGTTAATATCTGTTAATATTAATCAGTTAATATTAATCAGTTAATATCAGTTAACATCAGTTAACATCAGTTAATATCTGTTAATATCAGTTAATATCAGTTAACATCAGTTAACATCAGTTAATATCTCTTAATATCAGTTAACATCAGTTAACATCAGTTAATATCTCTTAATATCAGTTAACATCAGTTAACATCAGTTAATATCTCTTAATATCAGTTAACATCAGTTAACATCTGTTAATATCTGTTAATATTAATCGGTTAATATTAATCAGTTAATATCAGTTAACATCAGTTAACATCAGTTAATATCTGTTAATATCAGTTAATATCAGTTAACATCAGTTAATATCTGTTAATATCAGTTAATATCAGTTAACATCAGTTAATATCTGTTAATATCAGTTAACATTAGTGAACATCAGTTAATATCAGTTAATATCAGTTAATATCTCTTAATATCAGTTAACATCAGTTAACATCAGTTAATATCTGTTAATATCTGTTAATATCAGTTAATATCTGTTAATATTAATCAGTTAATATTAATCAGTTAATATCAGTTAACATCAGTTAACATCAGTTAATATCTGTTAATATCTGTTAACATCAGTTAACATCAGTTAATATCTGTTAACATCAGTTAACATCAGTTAACATCAGTTAATATCTCTTAATATCAGTTAACATCAGTTAACATCAGTTAATATCTGTTAATATTAACCAGTTAATATTAATCAATAAATATTAATCAGTTAATATCTGTTAACATCAGTTAACATCAGTTAACATCAGTTAATATCTCTTAATATCAGTTAACATCAGTTAACATCAGTTAATATCTCTTAATATCAGTTAACATCAGTTAACATCAGTTAATATCTCTTAATATCAGTTAACATCAGTTAACATCAGTTAATATCAGTTAACATCAGTTAACATCAGTTAATATCTCTTAATATCAGTTAACATCAGTTAACATCAGTTAATATCTCTTAATATCAGTTAACATCAGTTAACATCAGTTAATATCAGTTAACATCAGTTAACATCAGTTAATATCTCTTAATATCAGTTAACATCAGTTAACATCAGTTAACATTTGTTAATATCAGTTAACATCAGTTAACATCAGTTAATATCTCTTAATATCAGTTAACATCAGTTAACATCAGTTAATATCTGTTAATATCTGTTAATATTAATCAGTTAATATGAATCAGTTAATATCAGTTAACATCAGTTAACATCAGTTAACATCAGTTAACATCAGTTAACATCAGTTAATATCTCTTAATATCAGTTAATATCAGTTAACATCAGTTAATATCAGTTAATATCAGTTAACATCAGTTAATATCTGTTAATATCAGTTAACGTCAGTTAATATGTCTTAATATCAGTTAACATCAGTTAACATCAGTTAATATCTGTTAATATTAACCAGTTAATATTAATCAATAAATATTAATCAGTTAACATCAGTTAACATCAGTTAATATCTGTTAACATCAGTTAACATCAGTTAACATCAGTTAACATCAGTTAATATCTCTTAATATCAGTTAATATCAGTTAACATCAGTTAATATCTGTTAACATCAGTTAACATCAGTTAATATCAGTTAACATCAGTTAACATCAGTTAATATCTCTTAATATCAGTTAACATCAGTTAATATCTCTTAATATCAGTTAACATCAGTTAACATCAGTTAATATCAGTTAACATCAGTTAACATCTGTTAATATCAGTTAATATCAGTTAACATCAGTTAATATCTGTTAATATCAGTTAACGTCAGTTAATATGTCTTAATATCAGTTAACATCAGTTAACATCAGTTAATATCTGTTAATATTAACCAGTTAATATTAATCAATAAATATTAATCAGTTAACATCAGTTAACATCAGTTAATATCTGTTAACATCAGTTAACATCAGTTAATATCAGTTAACATCAGTTAACATCAGTTAATATCTGTTAATATCAGTTAATATCAGTTAACATCAGTTAATATCTGTTAATATCAGTTAATATCAGTTAACATCAGTTAATATCTGTTAATATCAGTTAACATCAGTGAATATCTGTTAACATCAGTTAACATCAGTTAACATCAGTTAATATCTGTTAATATCAGTTAACATCAGTTAACATCAGTTAATATCAGTTAATATCTGTTAACATCAGTTAATATCTCTTAATATCAGTTAATATCAGTTAACATCAGTTAATATCTGTTAACATCAGTTAACATCAGTTAATATCTGTTAATATCTGTTAATATCAGTTAACATCAGTTAACATCAGTTAATATCAGTTAATATCTGTTAACATCAGTTAATATCTCTTAATATCAGTTAATATCAGTTAACATCAGTTAATATCTGTTAATATCAGTTAATATCTCTTAATATCAGTTAATATCAGTTAATATCTGTTAATATCTGTTAACATCAGTTAACATCAGTTAATATCTGTTAATATCAGTTAATATCTCTTAATATCAGTTAATATCAGTTAATATCTGTTAATATCAGTTAACATCAGTTAACATCAGTTAATATCTGTTAATATCAGTTAATATCTCTTAATATCAGTTAATATCAGTTAATATCTGTTAATATCAGTTAACATCAGTTAATATCTGTTAATATCTGTTAACATCAGTTAACATCAGTTAATATCTGTTAATATTAATCAGTTAATATTAATCAGTTAATATCAGTTAATATCTCTTAATATCAGTTAACATCAGTTAACATCAGTTAATATCTGTTAATATCTGTTAACATCAGTTAACATCAGTTAACATTAATCAGTTAATATTAATCAGTTAATATCAGTTAACATCAGTTAACATCAGTTAATATCTGTTAATATCTGTTAACATCAGTTAACATCAGTTAATATCTGTTAATATCTGTTAATATTAATCAGTTAATATTAATCAGTTAATATCAGTTAACATCAGTTAACATCAGTTAATATCTCTTAATATCAGTTAATATCAGTTAACATCAGTTAATATCTGTTAACATCAGTTAACATCAGTTAACATCAGTTAATATCTGTTAATATCAGTTAACATCAGTGAACATCAGTTAATATCAGTTAATATCAGTTAATATCTCTTAATATCAGTTAACATCAGTTAACATCAGTTAATATCTGTTAATATCTGTTAATATCAGTTAATATCTGTTAATATTAATCAGTTAATATTAATCAGTTAATATCAGTTAACATCAGTTAACATCAGTTAATATCTGTTAATATCTGTTAACATCAGTTAACATCAGTTAATATCTGTTAACATCAGTTAACATCAGTTAACATCAGTTAACATCAGTTAACATCAGTTAATATCTCTTAATATCAGTTAATATCATTTAACATCAGTTAATATCAGTTAACATCAGTTAACATCAGTTAATATCTCTTAATATCAGTTAACATCAGTTAACATCAGTTAATATCTCTTAATATCAGTTAACATCAGTTAACATCAGTTAATATCTGTTAACATCAGTTAACATCAGTTAACATCAGTTAATATCTGTTAATATCAGTTAACATCAGTTAACATCAGTTAATATCAGTTAATATCTGTTAACATCAGTTAATATCTCTTAATATCAGTTAATATCAGTTAACATCAGTTAATATCTGTTAACATCAGTTAACATCAGTTAATATCTGTTAATATCAGTTAATATCTCTTAATATCAGTTAATATCAGTTAATATCTGTTAATATCAGTTAACATCAGTTAACATCAGTTAATATCTGTTAATATCAGTTAATATCTCTTAATATCAGTTAATATCAGTTAACATCAGTTAATATCTGTTAATATCTGTTAACATCAGTTAACATCAGTTAATATCTGTTAATATTAATCAGTTAATATTAATCAGTTAACATCAGTTAATATCTGTTAATATCTGTTAATATCTGTTAATATCAGTTAACATCAGTTAACATCAGTTAATATCTGTTAACATCAGTTAACATCAGTTAACATCAGTTAACATCAGTTAACATCTGTTAATATCTGTTAATATCAGTTAACATCAGTTAACATCAGTTAATATCTCTTAATATCAGTTAACATCAGTTAATATCTGTTAATATTAATCAGTTAATATTAATCAGTTAATATCAGTTAACATCAGTTAATATCTGTTAATATATGTTAATATCAGTTAACATCAGTTAATATCTCTTAATATCAGTTAACATCAGTTAACATCAGTTAATATCTGTTAATATCTGTTAATATTAATCAGTTAATATTAATCAGTTAATATCAGTTAACATCAGTTAACATCAGTTAATATCTGTTAATATCAGTTAATATCAGTTAACATCAGTTAACATCTGTTAATATCTGTTAATATTAATCAGTTAATATTAATCAGTTAATATCAGTTAACATCAGTTAACATCAGTTAATATCTCTTAATATCAGTTAACATCAGTTAATATCTCTTAATATCAGTTAACATCAGTTAACATCAGTTAATATCTCTTAATATCAGTTAACATCAGTTAACATCAGTTAATATCTCTTAATATCAGTTAACATCAGTTAACATCTGTTAATATTTGTTAATATTAATCAGTTAATATTAATCAGTTAATATCAGTTAACATCAGTTAACATCAGTTAATATCTGTTAATATCAGTTAATATCAGTTAACATCAGTTAATATCTGTTAATATCAGTTAATATCAGTTAACATTAGTTAATATCTGTTAATATCAGTTAACATCAGTGAACATCAGTTAATATCAGTTAATATCAGTTAATATCTCTTAATATCAGTTAACATCAGTTAACATCAGTTAATATCTGTTAATATTAATCAGTTAATATTAACCAGTTAATATCAGTTAACATCAGTTAACATCAGTTAATATCTGTTAATATCTGTTAACATCAGTTAACATCAGTTAATATCTGTTAATATCTGTTAATATTAATCAGTTAATATTAATCAGTTAACATCAGTTAACATCAGTTAACATCAGTTAATATCTCTTAATATCAGTTAATATCATTTAACATCAGTTAATATCAGTTAACATCAGTTAATATCAGTTAAGATCAGTTAACATCAGTTAATATCTCTTAATATCAGTTAACATCAGTTAACATCAGTTAATATCTGTTAACATCAGTTAACATCAGTTAACATCAGTTAATATCTGTTAATATCAGTTAACATCAGTTAACATCAGTTAATATCAGTTAATATCAGTTAACATCAGTTAACATCAGTTAATATCAGTTAACATCAGTTAACATCAGTTAATATCAGTTAATATCAGTTAACATCAGTTAACATCAGTTAATATCTCTTAATATCAGTTAACATCAGTTAACATCAGTTAATATCAGTTAACATCAGTTAATATCTCTTAATATCAGTTAACATCAGTTAACATCAGTTAATATCTCTTAATATCAGTTAACATCAGTTAACATCAGTTAATATCTCTTAATATCAGTTAACATCAGTTAACATCAGTTAATATCAGTTAACATCAGTTAACATCAGTTAATATCTCTTAATATCAGTTAACATCAGTTAACATCAGTTAATATCTCTTAATATCAGTTAACATCAGTTAACATCAGTTAATATCAGTGAACATCAGTTAACATCAGTTAATATCTCTTAATATCAGTTAACATCAGTTAACATCAGTTAACATTTGTTAATATCAGTTAACATCAGTTAACATCAGTTAATATCTCTTAATATCAGTTAACATCAGTTAACATCAGTTAATATCTGTTAATATCTGTTAATATTAATCAGTTAATATGAATCAGTTAATATCAGTTAACATCAGTTAACATCAGTTAACATCAGTTAATATCTCTTAATATCAGTTAATATCAGTTAACATCAGTTAATATCAGTTAATATCAGTTAACATCAGTTAATATCTGTTAATATCAGTTAACGTCAGTTAATATGTCTTAATATCAGTTAACATCAGTTAACATCAGTTAATATCAGTTAATATCAGTTAACATCAGTTAACATCAGTTAATATCAGTTAATATCAGTTAACATCAGTTAACATCAGTTAATATCTCTTAATATCAGTTAACATCAGTTAACATCAGTTAATATCAGTTAACATCAGTTAATATCTCTTAATATCAGTTAACATCAGTTAACATCAGTTAATATCTCTTAATATCAGTTAACATCAGTTAACATCAGTTAATATCTCTTAATATCAGTTAACATCAGTTAACATCAGTTAATATCAGTTAACATCAGTTAACATCAGTTAATATCTCTTAATATCAGTTAACATCAGTTAACATCAGTTAATATCTCTTAATATCAGTTAACATCAGTTAACATCAGTTAATATCAGTGAACATCAGTTAACATCAGTTAATATCTCTTAATATCAGTTAACATCAGTTAACATCAGTTAACATTTGTTAATATCAGTTAACATCAGTTAACATCAGTTAATATCTCTTAATATCAGTTAACATCAGTTAACATCAGTTAATATCTGTTAATATCTGTTAATATTAATCAGTTAATATGAATCAGTTAATATCAGTTAACATCAGTTAACATCAGTTAACATCAGTTAACATCAGTTAATATCTCTTAATATCAGTTAATATCAGTTAACATCAGTTAATATCAGTTAATATCAGTTAACATCAGTTAATATCTGTTAATATCAGTTAACGTCAGTTAATATGTCTTAATATCAGTTAACATCAGTTAACATCAGTTAATATCTGTTAATATTAACCAGTTAATATTAATCAATAAATATTAATCAGTTAACATCAGTTAACATCAGTTAATATCTGTTAACATCAGTTAACATCAGTTAACATCAGTTAACATCAGTTAATATCTCTTAATATCAGTTAATATCAGTTAACATCAGTTAATATCTGTTAACATCAGTTAACATCAGTTAATATCAGTTAACATCAGTTAACATCAGTTAATATCTCTTAATATCAGTTAACATCAGTTAATATCTCTTAATATCAGTTAACATCAGTTAACATCAGTTAATATCAGTTAACATCAGTTAACATCTGTTAATATCAGTTAATATCAGTTAACATCAGTTAATATCTGTTAATATCAGTTAACGTCAGTTAATATGTCTTAATATCAGTTAACATCAGTTAACATCAGTTAATATCTGTTAATATTAACCAGTTAATATTAATCAATAAATATTAATCAGTTAACATCAGTTAACATCAGTTAATATCTGTTAACATCAGTTAACATCAGTTAATATCAGTTAACATCAGTTAACATCAGTTAATATCTGTTAATATCAGTTAATATCAGTTAACATCAGTTAATATCTGTTAATATCAGTTAATATCAGTTAACATCAGTTAATATCTGTTAATATCAGTTAACATCAGTGAATATCTGTTAACATCAGTTAACATCAGTTAACATCAGTTAATATCTGTTAATATCAGTTAACATCAGTTAACATCAGTTAATATCAGTTAATATCTGTTAACATCAGTTAATATCTCTTAATATCAGTTAATATCAGTTAACATCAGTTAATATCTGTTAACATCAGTTAACATCAGTTAATATCTGTTAATATCTGTTAATATCAGTTAACATCAGTTAACATCAGTTAATATCAGTTAATATCTGTTAACATCAGTTAATATCTCTTAATATCAGTTAATATCAGTTAACATCAGTTAATATCTGTTAATATCAGTTAATATCTCTTAATATCAGTTAATATCAGTTAATATCTGTTAATATCTGTTAACATCAGTTAACATCAGTTAATATCTGTTAATATCAGTTAATATCTCTTAATATCAGTTAATATCAGTTAATATCTGTTAACATCAGTTAATATCTGTTAATATCTGTTAATATCAGTTAACATCAGTTAACATCAGTTAATATCAGTTAATATCTGTTAACATCAGTTAATATCTCTTAATATCAGTTAATATCTCTTAATATTAGTTAATATCAGTTAACATCAGTTAATATCTGTTAACATCAGTTAACATCAGTTAATATCTGTTAACATCAGTTAACATCAGTTAACATCAGTTAATATCAGTTAATATCAGTTAACATCAGTTAATATCTGTTAACATCAGTTAATATCTCTTAATATCAGTTAATATCAGTTAACATCAGTTAATATCTGTTAACATCAGTTAACATCAGTTAATATCTGTTAATATCAGTTAACATCAGTTAACATCAGTTAATATCAGTTAATATCAGTTAACATCAGTTAATATCTGTTAACATCAGTTAATATCTCTTAATATCAGTTAATATCAGTTAACATCAGTTAATATCTGTTAACATCAGTTAACATCAGTTAATATCTGTTAATATCTGTTAATATCAGTTAACATCAGTTAACATCAGTTAATATCAGTTAATATCTGTTAACATCAGTTAATATCTCTTAATATCAGTTAATATCAGTTAACATCAGTTAATATCTGTTAATATCAGTTAATATCTCTTAATATCAGTTAATATCAGTTAATATCTGTTAATATCTGTTAACATCAGTTAACATCAGTTAATATCTGTTAACATCAGTTAACATCAGTTAATATCTGTTAATATCAGTTAATATCAGTTAATATCTGTTAATATCAGTTAACATCAGTTAACATCAGTTAATATCTGTTAATATCAGTTAATATCTCTTAATATCAGTTAATATCAGTTAATATCTGTTAATATCAGTTAACATCAGTTAATATCTGTTAATATCTGTTAACATCAGTTAACATCAGTTAATATCTGTTAATATTAATCAGTTAATATTAATCAGTTAATATCAGTTAATATCTCTTAATATCAGTTAACATCAGTTAACATCAGTTAATATCTGTTAATATCTGTTAACATCAGTTAACATCAGTTAACATTAATCAGTTAATATTAATCAGTTAATATCAGTTAACATCAGTTAACATCAGTTAATATCTGTTAATATCTGTTAACATCAGTTAACATCAGTTAATATCTGTTAATATCTGTTAATATTAATCAGTTAATATTAATCAGTTAATATCAGTTAACATCAGTTAACATCAGTTAATATCTCTTAATATCAGTTAATATCAGTTAACATCAGTTAATATCTGTTAACATCAGTTAACATCAGTTAACATCAGTTAATATCTGTTAATATCAGTTAACATCAGTGAACATCAGTTAATATCAGTTAATATCAGTTAATATCTCTTAATATCAGTTAACATCAGTTAACATCAGTTAATATCTGTTAATATCTGTTAATATCAGTTAATATCTGTTAATATTAATCAGTTAATATTAATCAGTTAATATCAGTTAACATCAGTTAACATCAGTTAATATCTGTTAATATCTGTTAACATCAGTTAACATCAGTTAATATCTGTTAACATCAGTTAACATCAGTTAACATCAGTTAACATCAGTTAACATCAGTTAATATCTCTTAATATCAGTTAATATCATTTAACATCAGTTAATATCAGTTAACATCAGTTAACATCAGTTAATATCTCTTAATATCAGTTAACATCAGTTAACATCAGTTAATATCTGTTAACATCAGTTAACATCAGTTAACATCAGTTAATATCTGTTAATATCAGTTAACATCAGTTAACATCAGTTAATATCAGTTAATATCTGTTAACATCAGTTAATATCTCTTAATATCAGTTAATATCAGTTAACATCAGTTAATATCTGTTAACATCATTTAACATCAGTTAATATCTGTTAATATCAGTTAATATCTCTTAATATCAGTTAATATCAGTTAATATCTGTTAATATCAGTTAACATCAGTTAACATCAGTTAATATCTGTTAATATCAGTTAATATCTCTTAATATCAGTTAATATCAGTTAACATCAGTTAATATCTGTTAATATCTGTTAACATCAGTTAACATCAGTTAATATCTGTTAATATTAATCAGTTAATATTAATCAGTTAACATCAGTTAATATCTGTTAATATCTGTTAATATCTGTTAATATCAGTTAACATCAGTTAACATCAGTTAATATCTGTTAACATCAGTTAACATCAGTTAACATCAGTTAACATCAGTTAACATCTGTTAATATCTGTTAATATCAGTTAACATCAGTTAACATCAGTTAATATCTCTTAATATCAGTTAACATCAGTTAATATCTGTTAATATTAATCAGTTAATATTAATCAGTTAATATCAGTTAACATCAGTTAATATCTGTTAATATATGTTAATATCAGTTAACATCAGTTAATATCTCTTAATATCAGTTAACATCAGTTAACATCAGTTAATATCTGTTAATATCTGTTAATATTAATCAGTTAATATTAATCAGTTAATATCAGTTAACATCAGTTAACATCAGTTAATATCTGTTAATATCAGTTAATATCAGTTAACATCAGTTAACATCAGTTAATATCTGTTAATATTAATCAGTTAATATTAACCAGTTAATATCAGTTAACATCAGTTAACATCAGTTAATATCTGTTAATATCTGTTAACATCAGTTAACATCAGTTAATATCTGTTAATATCTGTTAATATTAATCAGTTAATATTAATCAGTTAACATCAGTTAACATCAGTTAACATCAGTTAATATCTCTTAATATCAGTTAATATCATTTAACATCAGTTAATATCAGTTAACATCAGTTAATATCAGTTAAGATCAGTTAACATCAGTTAATATCTCTTAATATCAGTTAACATCAGTTAACATCAGTTAATATCTGTTAACATCAGTTAACATCAGTTAACATCAGTTAATATCTTTTAATATCAGTTAACATCAGTTAATATCTCTTAATATCAGTTAACATCAGTTAACATCAGTTAATATCTCTTAATATCAGTTAACATCAGTTAACATCAGTTAACATCAGTTAATATCAGTTAACATCAGTTAACATCAGTTAACATCAGTTAATATCAGTTAACATCAGTTAACATCAGTTAACATCAGTTAATATCTCTTAATATCAGTTAACATCAGTTAACATCAGTTAATATCAGTTAATATCTCTTAATATCAGTTAACATCAGTTAACATCAGTTAATATCAGTTAACATCAGTTAACATCAGTTAATATCTCTTAATATCAGTTAACATCAGTTAACATCAGTTAATATCTCTTAATATCAGTTAACATCAGTTAACATCAGTTAATATCAGTTAACATCAGTTAACATCAGTTAATATCTCTTAATATCAGTTAACATCAGTTAACATCAGTTAATATCTCTTAATATCAGTTAACATCAGTTAACATCAGTTAATATCAGTTAACATCAGTTAACATCAGTTAATATCTCTTAATATCAGTTAATATCAGTTAACATCAGTTAACATCAGTTAATATCTCTTAATATCAGTTAACATCAGTTAACATCAGTTAATATCAGTTAACATCAGTTAACATCAGTTAATATCTCTTAATATCAGTTAACATCAGTTAACATCAGTTAATATCTCTTAATATCAGTTAACATCAGTTAACATCAGTTAATATCAGTTAACATCAGTTAACATCAGTTAATATCTCTTAATATCAGTTAACATCAGTTAACATCAGTTAACATTTGTTAATATCAGTTAACATCAGTTAACATCAGTTAATATCTCTTAATATCAGTTAACATCAGTTAACATCAGTTAATATCTGTTAATATCTGTTAATATTAATCAGTTAATATGAATCAGTTAATATCAGTTAACATCAGTTAACATCAGTTAACATCAGTTAACATCAGTTAATATCTCTTAATATCAGTTAATATCAGTTAACATCAGTTAATATCAGTTAATATCAGTTAACATCAGTTAATATCTGTTAATATCAGTTAACGTCAGTTAATATGTCTTAATATCAGTTAACATCAGTTAACATCAGTTAATATCTGTTAATATTAACCAGTTAATATTAATCAATAAATATTAATCAGTTAACATCAGTTAACATCAGTTAATATCTGTTAACATCAGTTAACATCAGTTAACATCAGTTAACATCAGTTAATATCTCTTAATATCAGTTAATATCAGTTAACATCAGTTAATATCTGTTAACATCAGTTAACATCAGTTAATATCAGTTAACATCAGTTAACATCAGTTAATATCTCTTAATATCAGTTAACATCAGTTAATATCTCTTAATATCAGTTAACATCAGTTAACATCAGTTAATATCAGTTAACATCAGTTAACATCTGTTAATATCAGTTAATATCAGTTAACATCAGTTAATATCTGTTAATATCAGTTAACGTCAGTTAATATGTCTTAATATCAGTTAACATCAGTTAACATCAGTTAATATCTGTTAATATTAACCAGTTAATATTAATCAATAAATATTAATCAGTTAACATCAGTTAACATCAGTTAATATCTGTTAACATCAGTTAACATCAGTTAATATCAGTTAACATCAGTTAACATCAGTTAATATCTGTTAATATCAGTTAATATCAGTTAACATCAGTTAATATCTGTTAATATCAGTTAATATCAGTTAACATCAGTTAATATCTGTTAATATCAGTTAACATCAGTGAATATCTGTTAACATCAGTTAACATCAGTTAACATCAGTTAATATCTGTTAATATCAGTTAACATCAGTTAACATCAGTTAATATCAGTTAATATCTGTTAACATCAGTTAATATCTCTTAATATCAGTTAATATCAGTTAACATCAGTTAATATCTGTTAACATCAGTTAACATCAGTTAATATCTGTTAATATCTGTTAATATCAGTTAACATCAGTTAACATCAGTTAATATCAGTTAATATCTGTTAACATCAGTTAATATCTCTTAATATCAGTTAATATCAGTTAACATCAGTTAATATCTGTTAATATCAGTTAATATCTCTTAATATCAGTTAATATCAGTTAATATCTGTTAATATCTGTTAACATCAGTTAACATCAGTTAATATCTGTTAATATCAGTTAATATCTCTTAATATCAGTTAATATCAGTTAATATCTGTTAATATCAGTTAACATCAGTTAACATCAGTTAATATCTGTTAATATCAGTTAATATCTCTTAATATCAGTTAATATCAGTTAACATCAGTTAATATCTGTTAATATCTGTTAACATCAGTTAACATCAGTTAATATCTGTTAATATTAATCAGTTAATATTAATCAGTTAATATCAGTTAACATCAGTTAATATCTCTTAATATCAGTTAACATCAGTTAACATCAGTTAATATCTGTTAATATCTGTTAACATCAGTTAACATCAGTTAACATTAATCAGTTAATATTAATCAGTTAATATCAGTTAACATCAGTTAACATCAGTTAATATCTGTTAATATCTGTTAACATCAGTTAACATCAGTTAATATCTGTTAATATCTGTTAATATTAATCAGTTAATATTAATCAGTTAATATCAGTTAACATCAGTTAACATCAGTTAATATCTCTTAATATCAGTTAATATCAGTTAACATCAGTTAATATCTGTTAACATCAGTTAACATCAGTTAACATCAGTTAATATCTGTTAATATCAGTTAACATCAGTGAACATCAGTTAATATCAGTTAATATCAGTTAATATCTCTTAATATCAGTTAACATCAGTGAACATCAGTTAATATCAGTTAATATCAGTTAATATCTCTTAATATCAGTTAACATCTGTTAACATCAGTTAATATCTGTTAACATCAGTTAACATCAGTTAACATCAGTTAATATCTGTTAATATCAGTTAACATCAGTGAACATCAGTTAATATCAGTTAATATCAGTTAATATCTCTTAATATCAGTTAATATCAGTTAACATCAGTTAATATCTGTTAACATCAGTTAACATCAGTTAACATCAGTTAATATCTGTTAATATCAGTTAACATCAGTTAACATCAGTTAATATCTGTTAATATCAGTTAACATCAGTTAACATCAGTTAATATCTGTTAATATCTGTTAATATCAGTTAATATCTGTTAATATTAATCAGTTAATATTAATCAGTTAATATCAGTTAACATCAGTTAACATCAGTTAATATCTGTTAATATCTGTTAACATCAGTTAACATCAGTTAATATCTGTTAACATCAGTTAACATCAGTTAATATCTGTTAATATCAGTTAACATCAGTTAACATCAGTTAATATCTGTTAATATCTGTTAATATCAGTTAATATCTGTTAATATTAATCAGTTAATATTAATCAGTTAATATCAGTTAACATCAGTTAACATCAGTTAATATCTGTTAATATCTGTTAACATCAGTTAACATCAGTTAATATCTGTTAACATCAGTTAACATCAGTTAACATCAGTTAACATCAGTTAACATCAGTTAATATCTCTTAATATCAGTTAATATCATTTAACATCAGTTAATATCAGTTAACATCAGTTAACATCAGTTAATATCTCTTAATATCAGTTAACATCAGTTAACATCTGTTAATATCTGTTAACATCAGTTAACATCAGTTAACATCAGTTAATATCTGTTAATATCAGTTAACATCAGTTAACATCAGTTAATATCAGTTAATATCTGTTAACATCAGTTAATATCTCTTAATATCAGTTAATATCAGTTAACATCAGTTAATATCTGTTAACATCAGTTAACATCAGTTAATATCTGTTAATATCAGTTAATATCTCTTAATATCAGTTAATATCAGTTAATATCTGTTAATATCAGTTAACATCAGTTAACATCAGTTAATATCTGTTAATATCAGTTAATATCTCTTAATATCAGTTAATATCAGTTAATATCTGTTAATATCTGTTAATATCTGTTAATATCAGTTAACATCAGTTAACATCAGTTAATATCTGTTAACATCAGTTAACATCAGTTAACATCAGTTAACATCAGTTAACATCTGTTAATATCTGTTAATATCAGTTAACATCAGTTAACATCAGTTAATATCTCTTAATATCAGTTAACATCAGTTAATATCTGTTAATATTAATCAGTTAATATTAATCAGTTAATATCAGTTAACATCAGTTAATATCTGTTAATATATGTTAATATCAGTTAACATCAGTTAATATCTCTTAATATCAGTTAACATCAGTTAACATCAGTTAATATCTGTTAATATCTGTTAATATTAATCAGTTAATATTAATCAGTTAATATCAGTTAACATCAGTTAATATCTGTTAATATCAGTTAATATCAGTTAACATCAGTTAACATCTGTTAATATCTGTTAATATTAATCAGTTAATATTAATCAGTTAATATCAGTTAACATCAGTTAACATCAGTTAATATCTCTTAATATCAGTTAACATCAGTTAATATCTCTTAATATCAGTTAACATCAGTTAACATCAGTTAATATCTCTTAATATCAGTTAACATCAGTTAACATCAGTTAATATCTCTTAATATCAGTTAACATCAGTTAACATCTGTTAATATCTGTTAATATTAATCAGTTAATATTAATCAGTTAATATCAGTTAACATCAGTTAACATCAGTTAATATCTGTTAATATCAGTTAATATCAGTTAACATCAGTTAATATCTGTTAATATCAGTTAATATCAGTTAACATTAGTTAATATCTGTTAATATCAGTTAACATCAGTGAACATCAGTTAATATCAGTTAATATCAGTTAATATCTCTTAATATCAGTTAACATCAGTTAACATCAGTTAATATCTGTTAATATTAATCAGTTAATATTAACCAGTTAATATCAGTTAACATCAGTTAACATCAGTTAATATCTGTTAATATCTGTTAACATCAGTTAACATCAGTTAATATCTGTTAATATCTGTTAATATTAATCAGTTAATATTAATCAGTTAATATCAGTTAACATCAGTTAACATCAGTTAATATCTGTTAATATCAGTTAATATCAGTTAACATCAGTTAAAATCTGTTAATATCTGTTAATATTAATCAGTTAATATTAATCAGTTAATATCAGTTAACATCAGTTAACATCAGTTAATATCTCTTAATATCAGTTAACATCAGTTAATATCTCTTAATATCAGTTAACATCAGTTAACATCAGTTAATATCTCTTAATATCAGTTAACATCAGTTAACATCAGTTAATATCTCTTAATATCAGTTAACATCAGTTAACATCTGTTAATATCTGTTAATATTAATCAGTTAATATTAATCAGTTAATATCAGTTAACATCAGTTAACATCAGTTAATATCTGTTAATATCAGTTAATATCAGTTAACATCAGTTAATATCTGTTAATATCTGTTAATATCAGTTAACATCAGTGAACATCAGTTAATATCAGTTAATATCTGTTAATATCTGTTAACATCAGTTAACATCAGTTAATATCTGTTAATATCTGTTAATATTAATCAGTTAATATTAATCAGTTAACATCAGTTAACATCAGTTAACATCAGTTAATATCTCTTAATATCAGTTAATATCATTTAACATCAGTTAATATCAGTTAACATCAGTTAATATCAGTTAAGATCAGTTAACATCAGTTAATATCTCTTAATATCAGTTAACATCAGTTAACATCAGTTAATATCTGTTAACATCAGTTAACATCAGTTAACATCAGTTAATATCTGTTAATATCAGTTAACATCAGTTAACATCAGTTAATATCAGTTAATATCAGTTAACATCAGTTAATATCTGTTAACATCAGTTAATATCTGTTAACATCAGTTAATATCTGTTAACATCAGTTAATATCTGTTAACATCAGTTAATATCTGTTAATATCAGTTAACATCAGTTAACATCAGTTAATATCAGTTAATATCAGTTAACATCAGTTAATATCTGTTAACATCAGTTAACATCAGTTAACATCAGTTAATATCTGTTAATATCAGTTAACATCAGTTAACATCAGTTAATATCTGTTAATATCAGTTAATATCTGTTAACATCAGTTAACATCAGTTAATATCTGTTAATATCAGTTAATATCTCTTAATATCAGTTAATATCAGTTAATATCTGTTAATATCAGTTAACATCAGTTAACATCAGTTAATATCTGTTAATATCAGTTAATATCTCTTAATATCAGTTAATATCAGTTAACATCAGTTAATATCTGTTAATATCTGTTAACATCAGTTAACATCAGTTAACATCAGTTAATATCTGTTAATATCTGTTAACATCAGTTAACATCAGTTAACATTAATCAGTTAATATTAATCAGTTAATATCAGTTAACATCAGTTAATATCTGTTAATATTAATCAGTTAATATTAATCAGTTAATATCAGTTAATATCTCTTAATATCAGTTAACATCAGTTAACATCAGTTAATATCTGTTAATATCTGTTAACATCAGTTAACATCAGTTAACATTAATCAGTTAATATTAATCAGTTAATATCAGTTAACATCAGTTAACATCAGTTAATATCTGTTAATATCTGTTAACATCAGTTAACATCAGTTAATATCTGTTAATATCTGTTAATATTAATCAGTTAATATTAATCAGTTAATATCAGTTAACATCAGTTAACATCAGTTAATATCTCTTAATATCAGTTAATATCAGTTAACATCAGTTAATATCTGTTAACATCAGTTAACATCAGTTAACATCAGTTAACATCAGTTAACATCAGTTAATATCTCTTAATATCAGTTAATATCAGTTAACATCAGTTAATATCAGTTAACATCAGTTAACATCAGTTAATATCTCTTAATATCAGTTAACATCAGTTAACATCAGTTAATATCTGTTAACATCAGTTAACATCAGTTAACATCAGTTAATATCTCTTAATATCAGTTAATATCAGTTAACATCAGTTAACATCAGTTAACATCAGTTAATATCTCTTAATATCAGTTAACATCAGTTAACATCAGTTAATATCTCTTAATATCAGTTAACATCAGTTAACATCAGTTAACATCAGTTAACATCAGTTAATATCTGTTAATATTAACCAGTTAATATTAATCAATAAATATTAATCAGTTAACATCAGTTAACATCAGTTAATATCTGTTAACATCAGTTAACATCAGTTAATATCAGTTAACATCAGTTAATATCTCTTAATATCAGTTAATATCAGTTAACATCAGTTAATATCAGTTAACATCAGTTCATATCAGTTAACATCAGTTAACATCAGTTAATATCTCTTAATATCAGTTAACATCAGTTAACATCAGTTAATATCTGTTAACATCAGTTAACATCAGTTAACATCAGTTAACATCAGTTAACATCAGTTAATATCTCTTAATATCAGTTAATATCAGTTAATATCTGTTAATATCAGTTAATATCTCTTAATATCAGTTAACATCAGTAAACATCAGTTAATATCTGTTAATATCTGTTAATATTAATCAGTTAATATTAATCAGTTAACATCAGTTAACATCAGTTAACATCAGTTAATATCTCTTAATATCTCTTAATATCAGTTAACATCAGTTAATATCTGTTAACATCAGTTAACATCAGTTAACATCAGTTAATATCTCTTAATATCAGTTAATATCAGTTAACATCAGTTAATATCAGTTAACATCAGTTAATATCAGTTAACATCAGTTAACATCAGTTAATATCTCTTAATATCAGTTAACATCAGTTAACATCAGTTAATATCTGTTAACATCAGTTAACATCAGTTAACATCAGTTAATATCTGTTAATATCAGTTAACATCAGTTAACATCAGTTAATATCAGTTAATATCTGTTAACATCAGTTAACATCAGTTAACATCAGTTAATATCTCTTAATATCAGTTAATATCAGTTAATATCTGTTAATATCAGTTAATATCTCTTAATATCAGTTAACATCAGTTAATATCTCTTAATATCAGTTAACATCAGTTAACATCAGTTAATATCTCTTAATATCAGTTAACATCAGTTAACATCAGTTAATATCTCTTAATATCAGTTAACATCAGTTAACATCTGTTAATATCTGTTAATATTAATCAGTTAATATTAATCAGTTAATATCAGTTAACATCAGTTAACATCAGTTAATATCTGTTAATATCAGTTAATATCAGTTAACATCAGTTAATATCTGTTAATATCAGTTAATATCAGTTAACATTAGTTAATATCTGTTAATATCAGTTAACATCAGTGAACATCAGTTAATATCAGTTAATATCAGTTAATATCTCTTAATATCAGTTAACATCAGTTAACATCAGTTAATATCTGTTAATATTAATCAGTTAATATTAACCAGTTAATATCAGTTAACATCAGTTAACATCAGTTAATATCTGTTAATATCTGTTAACATCAGTTAACATCAGTTAATATCTGTTAATATCTGTTAATATTAATCAGTTAATATTAATCAGTTAACATCAGTTAACATCAGTTAACATCAGTTAATATCTCTTAATATCAGTTAACATCAGTTAACATCAGTTAATATCTGTTAATATCAGTTAATATCTGTTAACATCAGTTAACATCAGTTAATATCTGTTAATATCAGTTAATATCTCTTAATATCAGTTAATATCAGTTAATATCTGTTAATATCAGTTAACATCAGTTAACATCAGTTAATATCTGTTAATATCAGTTAATATCTCTTAATATCAGTTAATATCAGTTAACATCAGTTAATATCTGTTAATATCTGTTAACATCAGTTAACATCAGTTAACATCAGTTAATATCTGTTAATATCTGTTAACATCAGTTAACATCAGTTAACATTAATCAGTTAATATTAATCAGTTAATATCAGTTAACATCAGTTAATATCTGTTAATATTAATCAGTTAATATTAATCAGTTAATATCAGTTAATATCTCTTAATATCAGTTAACATCAGTTAACATCAGTTAATATCTGTTAATATCTGTTAACATCAGTTAACATCAGTTAACATTAATCAGTTAATATTAATCAGTTAATATCAGTTAACATCAGTTAACATCAGTTAATATCTGTTAATATCTGTTAACATCAGTTAACATCAGTTAATATCTGTTAATATCTGTTAATATTAATCAGTTAATATTAATCAGTTAATATCAGTTAACATCAGTTAACATCAGTTAATATCTCTTAATATCAGTTAATATCAGTTAACATCAGTTAATATCTGTTAACATCAGTTAACATCAGTTAACATCAGTTAACATCAGTTAACATCAGTTAATATCTCTTAATATCAGTTAATATCAGTTAACATCAGTTAATATCAGTTAACATCAGTTAACATCAGTTAATATCTCTTAATATCAGTTAACATCAGTTAACATCAGTTAATATCTGTTAACATCAGTTAACATCAGTTAACATCAGTTAATATCTCTTAATATCAGTTAATATCAGTTAACATCAGTTAACATCAGTTAACATCAGTTAATATCTCTTAATATCAGTTAACATCAGTTAACATCAGTTAATATCTCTTAATATCAGTTAACATCAGTTAACATCAGTTAACATCAGTTAACATCAGTTAATATCTGTTAATATTAACCAGTTAATATTAATCAATAAATATTAATCAGTTAACATCAGTTAACATCAGTTAATATCTGTTAACATCAGTTAACATCAGTTAATATCAGTTAACATCAGTTAATATCTCTTAATATCAGTTAATATCAGTTAACATCAGTTAATATCAGTTAACATCAGTTCATATCAGTTAACATCAGTTAACATCAGTTAATATCTCTTAATATCAGTTAACATCAGTTAACATCAGTTAATATCTGTTAACATCAGTTAACATCAGTTAACATCAGTTAACATCAGTTAACATCAGTTAATATCTCTTAATATCAGTTAATATCAGTTAATATCTGTTAATATCAGTTAATATCTCTTAATATCAGTTAACATCAGTAAACATCAGTTAATATCTGTTAATATCTGTTAATATTAATCAGTTAATATTAATCAGTTAACATCAGTTAACATCAGTTAACATCAGTTAATATCTCTTAATATCTCTTAATATCAGTTAACATCAGTTAATATCTGTTAACATCAGTTAACATCAGTTAACATCAGTTAATATCTCTTAATATCAGTTAATATCAGTTAACATCAGTTAATATCAGTTAACATCAGTTAATATCAGTTAACATCAGTTAACATCAGTTAATATCTCTTAATATCAGTTAACATCAGTTAACATCAGTTAATATCTGTTAACATCAGTTAACATCAGTTAACATCAGTTAATATCTGTTAATATCAGTTAACATCAGTTAACATCAGTTAATATCAGTTAATATCTGTTAACATCAGTTAACATCAGTTAACATCAGTTAATATCTCTTAATATCAGTTAATATCAGTTAATATCTGTTAATATCAGTTAATATCTCTTAATATCAGTTAACATCAGTTAATATCTCTTAATATCAGTTAACATCAGTTAACATCAGTTAATATCTCTTAATATCAGTTAACATCAGTTAACATCAGTTAATATCTCTTAATATCAGTTAACATCAGTTAACATCTGTTAATATCTGTTAATATTAATCAGTTAATATTAATCAGTTAATATCAGTTAACATCAGTTAACATCAGTTAATATCTGTTAATATCAGTTAATATCAGTTAACATCAGTTAATATCTGTTAATATCAGTTAATATCAGTTAACATTAGTTAATATCTGTTAATATCAGTTAACATCAGTGAACATCAGTTAATATCAGTTAATATCAGTTAATATCTCTTAATATCAGTTAACATCAGTTAACATCAGTTAATATCTGTTAATATTAATCAGTTAATATTAACCAGTTAATATCAGTTAACATCAGTTAACATCAGTTAATATCTGTTAATATCTGTTAACATCAGTTAACATCAGTTAATATCTGTTAATATCTGTTAATATTAATCAGTTAATATTAATCAGTTAACATCAGTTAACATCAGTTAACATCAGTTAATATCTCTTAATATCAGTTAATATCATTTAACATCAGTTAATATCAGTTAACATCAGTTAATATCAGTTAAGATCAGTTAACATCAGTTAATATCTCTTAATATCAGTTAACATCAGTTAACATCAGTTAATATCTGTTAACATCAGTTAACATCAGTTAACATCAGTTAATATCTGTTAATATCAGTTAACATCAGTTAACATCAGTTAATATCAGTTAATATCAGTTAACATCAGTTAATATCTGTTAACATCAGTTAATATCTGTTAACATCAGTTAATATCTGTTAACATCAGTTAATATCTGTTAATATCAGTTAACATCAGTTAACATCAGTTAACATCAGTTAATATCAGTTAACATCAGTTAATATCTGTTAACATCAGTTAACATCAGTTAACATCAGTTAATATCTGTTAATATCAGTTAACATCAGTTAACATCAGTCAATATCTGTTAATATCAGTTAATATCTGTTAACATCAGTTAACATCAGTTAATATCTGTTAATATCAGTTAATATCTCTTAATATCAGTTAATATCAGTTAATATCTGTTAATATCAGTTAACATCAGTTAACATCAGTTAATATCTGTTAATATCAGTTAATATCTCTTAATATCAGTTAATATCAGTTAATATCAGTTAATATCTGTTAATATCTGTTAACATCAGTTAACATCAGTTAACATCAGTTAATATCTGTTAATATCTGTTAACATCAGTTAACATCAGTTAACATTAATCAGTTAATATTAATCAGTTAATATCAGTTAACATCAGTTAATATCTGTTAATATTAATCAGTTAATATTAATCAGTTAATATCAGTTAATATCTCTTAATATCAGTTAACATCAGTTAACATCAGTTAATATCTGTTAATATCTGTTAACATCAGTTAACATCAGTTAACATTAATCAGTTAATATTAATCAGTTAATATCAGTTAACATCAGTTAACATCAGTTAATATCTGTTAATATCTGTTAACATCAGTTAACATCAGTTAATATCTGTTAATATCTGTTAATATTAATCAGTTAATATTAATCAGTTAATATCAGTTAACATCAGTTAACATCAGTTAATATCTCTTAATATCAGTTAATATCAGTTAACATCAGTTAATATCTGTTAACATCAGTTAACATCAGTTAACATCAGTTAACATCAGTTAACATCAGTTAATATCTCTTAATATCAGTTAATATCAGTTAACATCAGTTAATATCAGTTAACATCAGTTAACATCAGTTAATATCTCTTAATATCAGTTAACATCAGTTAACATCAGTTAATATCTGTTAACATCAGTTAACATCAGTTAACATCAGTTAATATCTCTTAATATCAGTTAATATCAGTTAACATCAGTTAACATCAGTTAACATCAGTTAATATCTCTTAATATCAGTTAACATCAGTTAACATCAGTTAATATCTCTTAATATCAGTTAACATCAGTTAACATCAGTTAACATCAGTTAACATCAGTTAATATCTGTTAATATTAACCAGTTAATATTAATCAATAAATATTAATCAGTTAACATCAGTTAACATCAGTTAATATCTGTTAACATCAGTTAACATCAGTTAATATCAGTTAACATCAGTTAATATCTCTTAATATCAGTTAATATCAGTTAACATCAGTTAATATCAGTTAACATCAGTTAATATCAGTTAACATCAGTTAACATCAGTTAATATATCTTAATATCAGTTAACATCAGTTAACATCAGTTAATATCTGTTAACATCAGTTAACATCAGTTAACATCAGTTAACATCAGTTAACATCAGTTAATATCTCTTAATATCAGTTAATATCAGTTAATATCTGTTAATATCAGTTAATATCTCTTAATATCAGTTAACATCAGTTAACATCAGTTAACATCAGTTAACATCAGTTAATATCTCTTAATATCTCTTAATATCAGTTAACATCAGTTAATATCTGTTAACATCAGTTAACATCAGTTAACATCAGTTAATATCTCTTAATATCAGTTAATATCAGTTAACATCAGTTAATATCAGTTAACATCAGTTAATATCAGTTAACATCAGTTAACATCAGTTAATATCTCTTAATATCAGTTAACATCAGTTAACATCAGTTAATATCTGTTAACATCAGTTAACATCAGTTAACATCAGTTAATATCTGTTAATATCAGTTAACATCAGTTAACATCAGTTAATATCAGTTAATATCTGTTAACATCAGTTAACATCAGTTAACATCAGTTAATATCTCTTAATATCAGTTAATATCAGTTAATATCTGTTAATATCAGTTAATATCTCTTAATATCAGTTAACATCAGTTAACATCAGTTAATATCTGTTAATATCTGTTAATATTAATCAGTTAATATTAATCAGTTAATATCAGTTAACATCAGTTAACATCAGTTAATATCTGTTAATATCTGTTAACATCAGTTAACATCAGTTAATATCAGTTAATATCTGTTAACATCAGTTAACATCAGTTAACATCAGTTAACATCATTTAACATCAGTTAATATCTCTTAATATCAGTTAATATCAGTTAACATCAGTTAATATCAGTTAACATCAGTTAATATCAGTTAACATCAGTTAACATCAGTTAATATCTCTTAATATCAGTTAACATCAGTTAACATCAGTTAATATCTGTTAACATCAGTTAACATCAGTTAATATCTGTTAATATCAGTTAACATCAGTTAACATCAGTTAATATCAGTTAATATCTGTTAACATCAGATAATATCTCTTAATATCAGTTAATATCAGTTAACATCAGTTAATATCTGTTAACATCAGTTAACATCAGTTAATATCTGTTAATATCAGTTAATATCTCTTAATATCAGTTAATATCAGTTAATATCTGCTAATATCAGTTAACATCAGTTAACATCAGTTAATATCTGTTAATATCAGTTAATATCTCTTAATATCAGTTAATATCAGTTAACATCAGTTAATATCTGTTAATATCTGTTAACATCAGTTAACATCAGTTAATATCTGTTAATATTAATCAGTTAATATTAATCAGTTAATATCAGTTAATATCTGCTAATATCAGTTAACATCAGTTAACATCAGTTAATATCTGTTAATATCAGTTAATATCTCTTAATATCAGTTAATATCAGTTAACATCAGTTAATATCTGTTAATATCTGTCAACATCAGTTAACATCAGTTAACATTAATCAGTTAATATTAATCAGTTAATATCAGTTAACATCAGTTAACATCAGTTAATATCTGTTAATATCTGTTAACATCAGTTAACATCAGTTAATATCTGTTAATATCTGTTAATATTAATCAGTTAATATCAGTTAACATCAGTTAACATCAGTTAATATGTCTTAATATCAGTTAATATCAGTTAACATCAGTTAATATCTGTTAACATCAGTTAACATCAGTTAACATCAGTTAACATCAGTTAACATCAGTTAATATCTCTTAATATCAGTTAATATCAGTTAACATCAGTTAATATCAGTTAACATCAGTTAACATCAGTTAATATCTCTTAATATCAGTTAACATCAGTTAATATCTGTTAACATCAGTTAACATCAGTTAATATCTCTTAATATCAGTTAACATCAGTTAACATCAGTTAACATCAGTTAACATCAGTTAATATCTCTTAATATCAGTTAACATCAGTTAACATCAGTTAATATCTCTTAATATCAGTTAACATCAGTTAACATCAGTTAACATCAGTTAACATCAGTTAATATCTGTTAATATTAACCAGTTAATATTAATCAATAAATATTAATCAGTTAACATCAGTTAACATCAGTTAATATCTGTTAACATCAGTTAACATCAGTTAATATCAGTTAACATCAGTTAACATCAGTTAATATCTCTTAATATCAGTTAACATCAGTTAACATCAGTTAATATCTGTTAATATTAACCAGTTAATATTAATCAATAAATATTAATCAGTTAATATCTGTTAACATCAGTTAACATCAGTTAACATCAGTTAATATCTCTTAATATCAGTTAACATCAGTTAACATCAGTTAATATCTCTTAATATCAGTTAACATCAGTTAACATCAGTTAATATCTCTTAATATCAGTTAACATCAGTTAACATCAGTTAATATCAGTTAACATCAGTTAACATCAGTTAATATCTCTTAATATCAGTTAACATCAGTTAACATCAGTTAATATCTCTTAATATCAGTTAACATCAGTTAACATCAGTTAATATCAGTTAACATCAGTTAACATCAGTTAATATCTCTTAATATCAGTTAACATCAGTTAACATCAGTTAACATTTGTTAATATCAGTTAACATCAGTTAACATCAGTTAATATCTCTTAATATCAGTTAACATCAGTTAACATCAGTTAATATCTGTTAATATCTGTTAATATTAATCAGTTAATATGAATCAGTTAATATCAGTTAACATCAGTTAACATCAGTTAACATCAGTTAACATCAGTTAACATCAGTTAATATCTGTTAATATCAGTTAACGTCAGTTAATATCTCTTAATATCAGTTAACATCAGTTAACATCAGTTAACATTTGTTAATATCAGTTAACATCAGTTAACATCAGTTAATATCTCTTAATATCAGTTAACATCAGTTAACATCAGTTAATATCTGTTAATATCTGTTAACATCAGTTAACATCAGTTAACATCAGTTAACATCAGTTAATATCTGTTAATATTAACCAGTTAATATTAATCAATAAATATTAATCAGTTAACATCAGTTAACATCAGTTAATATCTGTTAACATCAGTTAACATCAGTTAATATCAGTTAACATCAGTTAATATCTCTTAATATCAGTTAATATCAGTTAACATCAGTTAATATCAGTTAACATCAGTTAATATCAGTTAACATCAGTTAACATCAGTTAATATCTCTTAATATCAGTTAACATCAGTTAACATCAGTTAATATCTGTTAACATCAGTTAACATCAGTTAACATCAGTTAACATCAGTTAACATCAGTTAATATCTCTTAATATCAGTTAATATCAGTTAATATCTGTTAATATCAGTTAATATCTCTTAATATCAGTTAACATCAGTTAACATCAGTTAACATCAGTTAACATCAGTTAATATCTCTTAATATCTCTTAATATCAGTTAACATCAGTTAATATCTGTTAACATCAGTTAACATCAGTTAACATCAGTTAATATCTCTTAATATCAGTTAATATCAGTTAACATCAGTTAATATCAGTTAACATCAGTTAATATCAGTTAACATCAGTTAACATCAGTTAATATCTCTTAATATCAGTTAACATCAGTTAACATCAGTTAATATCTGTTAACATCAGTTAACATCAGTTAACATCAGTTAATATCTGTTAATATCAGTTAACATCAGTTAACATCAGTTAATATCAGTTAATATCTGTTAACATCAGTTAACATCAGTTAACATCAGTTAATATCTCTTAATATCAGTTAATATCAGTTAATATCTGTTAATATCAGTTAATATCTCTTAATATCAGTTAACATCAGTTAACATCAGTTAATATCTGTTAATATCTGTTAATATTAATCAGTTAATATTAATCAGTTAATATCAGTTAACATCAGTTAACATCAGTTAATATCTGTTAATATCTGTTAACATCAGTTAACATCAGTTAATATCAGTTAATATCTGTTAACATCAGTTAACATCAGTTAACATCAGTTAACATCATTTAACATCAGTTAATATCTCTTAATATCAGTTAATATCAGTTAACATCAGTTAATATCAGTTAACATCAGTTAATATCAGTTAACATCAGTTAACATCAGTTAATATCTCTTAATATCAGTTAACATCAGTTAACATCAGTTAATATCTGTTAACATCAGTTAACATCAGTTAATATCTGTTAATATCAGTTAACATCAGTTAACATCAGTTAATATCAGTTAATATCTGTTAACATCAGATAATATCTCTTAATATCAGTTAATATCAGTTAACATCAGTTAATATCTGTTAACATCAGTTAACATCAGTTAATATCTGTTAATATCAGTTAATATCTCTTAATATCAGTTAATATCAGTTAATATCTGCTAATATCAGTTAACATCAGTTAACATCAGTTAATATCTGTTAATATCAGTTAATATCTCTTAATATCAGTTAATATCAGTTAACATCAGTTAATATCTGTTAATATCTGTTAACATCAGTTAACATCAGTTAATATCTGTTAATATTAATCAGTTAATATTAATCAGTTAATATCAGTTAATATCTGCTAATATCAGTTAACATCAGTTAACATCAGTTAATATCTGTTAATATCAGTTAATATCTCTTAATATCAGTTAATATCAGTTAACATCAGTTAATATCTGTTAATATCTGTCAACATCAGTTAACATCAGTTAACATTAATCAGTTAATATTAATCAGTTAATATCAGTTAACATCAGTTAACATCAGTTAATATCTGTTAATATCTGTTAACATCAGTTAACATCAGTTAATATCTGTTAATATCTGTTAATATTAATCAGTTAATATCAGTTAACATCAGTTAACATCAGTTAATATGTCTTAATATCAGTTAATATCAGTTAACATCAGTTAATATCTGTTAACATCAGTTAACATCAGTTAACATCAGTTAACATCAGTTAACATCAGTTAATATCTCTTAATATCAGTTAATATCAGTTAACATCAGTTAATATCAGTTAACATCAGTTAACATCAGTTAATATCTCTTAATATCAGTTAACATCAGTTAATATCTGTTAACATCAGTTAACATCAGTTAATATCTCTTAATATCAGTTAACATCAGTTAACATCAGTTAACATCAGTTAACATCAGTTAATATCTCTTAATATCAGTTAACATCAGTTAACATCAGTTAATATCTCTTAATATCAGTTAACATCAGTTAACATCAGTTAACATCAGTTAACATCAGTTAATATCTGTTAATATTAACCAGTTAATATTAATCAATAAATATTAATCAGTTAACATCAGTTAACATCAGTTAATATCTGTTAACATCAGTTAACATCAGTTAATATCAGTTAACATCAGTTAACATCAGTTAATATCTCTTAATATCAGTTAACATCAGTTAACATCAGTTAATATCTGTTAATATTAACCAGTTAATATTAATCAATAAATATTAATCAGTTAATATCTGTTAACATCAGTTAACATCAGTTAACATCAGTTAATATCTCTTAATATCAGTTAACATCAGTTAACATCAGTTAATATCTCTTAATATCAGTTAACATCAGTTAACATCAGTTAATATCTCTTAATATCAGTTAACATCAGTTAACATCAGTTAATATCAGTTAACATCAGTTAACATCAGTTGATATCTCTTAATATCAGTTAACATCAGTTAACATCAGTTAATATCTCTTAATATCAGTTAACATCAGTTAACATCAGTTAATATCAGTTAACATCAGTTAACATCAGTTAATATCTCTTAATATCAGTTAACATCAGTTAACATTTGTTAATATCAGTTAACATCAGTTAACATCAGTTAATATCTCTTAATATCAGTTAACATCAGTTAACATCAGTTAATATCTGTTAATATCTGTTAATATTAATCAGTTAATATGAATCAGTTAATATCAGTTAACATCAGTTAACATCAGTTAACATCAGTTAACATCAGTTAACATCAGTTAATATCTGTTAATATCAGTTAACGTCAGTTAATATCTCTTAATATCAGTTAACATCAGTTAACATCAGTTAACATTTGTTAATATCAGTTAACATCAGTTAACATCAGTTAATATCTCTTAATATCAGTTAACATCAGTTAACATCAGTTAATATCTGTTAATATCTGTTAATATTAATCAGTTAATATGAATCAGTTAATATCAGTTAACATCAGTTAACATCAGTTAACATCAGTTAATATCAGTTAATATCTGTTAACATCAGATAATATCTCTTAATATCAGTTAATATCAGTTAACATCAGTTAATATCTGTTAACATCAGTTAACATCAGTTAATATCTGTTAATATCAGTTAATATCTCTTAATATCAGTTAATATCAGTTAATATCTGCTAATATCAGTTAACATCAGTTAACATCAGTTAATATCTGTTAATATCAGTTAATATCTCTTAATATCAGTTAATATCAGTTAACATCAGTTAATATCTGTTAATATCTGTTAACATCAGTTAACATCAGTTAATATCTGTTAATATTAATCAGTTAATATTAATCAGTTAATATCAGTTAATATCTGCTAATATCAGTTAACATCAGTTAACATCAGTTAATATCTGTTAATATCAGTTAATATCTCTTAATATCAGTTAATATCAGTTAACATCAGTTAATATCTGTTAATATCTGTCAACATCAGTTAACATCAGTTAACATTAATCAGTTAATATTAATCAGTTAATATCAGTTAACATCAGTTAACATCAGTTAATATCTGTTAATATCTGTTAACATCAGTTAACATCAGTTAATATCTGTTAATATCTGTTAATATTAATCAGTTAATATTAATCAGTTAATATCAGTTAACATCAGTTAACATCAGTTAATATGTCTTCATATCAGTTAATATCAGTTAACATCAGTTAATATCTGTTAACATCAGTTAACATCAGTTAACATCAGTTAACATCAGTTAACATCAGTTAATATCTCTTAATATCAGTTAATATCAGTTAACATCAGTTAATATCAGTTAACATCAGTTAACATCAGTTAATATCTCTTAATATCAGTTAACATCAGTTAATATCTGTTAACATCAGTTAACATCAGTTAATATCTCTTAATATCAGTTAACATCAGTTAACATCAGTTAACATCAGTTAACATCAGTTAATATCTCTTAATATCAGTTAACATCAGTTAACATCAGTTAATATCTCTTAATATCAGTTAACATCAGTTAACATCAGTTAACATCAGTTAACATCAGTTAATATCTGTTAATATTAACCAGTTAATATTAATCAATAAATATTAATCAGTTAACATCAGTTAACATCAGTTAATATCTGTTAACATCAGTTAACATCAGTTAATATCAGTTAACATCAGTTAACATCAGTTAATATCTCTTAATATCAGTTAACATCAGTTAACATCAGTTAATATCTGTTAATATTAACCAGTTAATATTAATCAATAAATATTAATCAGTTAATATCTGTTAACATCAGTTAACATCAGTTAACATCAGTTAATATCTCTTAATATCAGTTAACATCAGTTAACATCAGTTAATATCTCTTAATATCAGTTAACATCAGTTAACATCAGTTAATATCTCTTAATATCAGTTAACATCAGTTAACATCAGTTAATATCAGTTAACATCAGTTAACATCAGTTAATATCTCTTAATATCAGTTAACATCAGTTAACATCAGTTAATATCTCTTAATATCAGTTAACATCAGTTAACATCAGTTAATATCAGTTAACATCAGTTAACATCAGTTAATATCTCTTAATATCAGTTAACATCAGTTAACATCAGTTAACATTTGTTAATATCAGTTAACATCAGTTAACATCAGTTAATATCTCTTAATATCAGTTAACATCAGTTAACATCAGTTAATATCTGTTAATATCTGTTAATATTAATCAGTTAATATGAATCAGTTAATATCAGTTAACATCAGTTAACATCAGTTAACATCAGTTAACATCAGTTAATATCTCTTAATATCAGTTAATATCAGTTAACATCAGTTAATATCAGTTAATATCAGTTAACATCAGTTAATATCTGTTAATATCAGTTAACGTCAGTTAATATCTCTTAATATCAGTTAACATCAGTTAACATCAGTTAACATTTGTTAATATCAGTTAACATCAGTTAACATCAGTTAATATCTCTTAATATCAGTTAACATCAGTTAACATCAGTTAATATCTGTTAATATCTGTTAATATTAATCAGTTAATATGAATCAGTTAATATCAGTTAACATCAGTTAACATCAGTTAACATCAGTTAACATCAGTTAACATCAGTTAATATCTCTTAATATCAGTTAATATCAGTTAACATCAGTTAATATCAGTTAACATCAGTTAACATCAGTTAATATCTGTTAATATTAACCAGTTAATATTAATCAATAAATATTAATCAGTTAACATCAGTTAACATCAGTTAATATCTGTTAACATCAGTTAACATCAGTTAACATCAGTTAACATCAGTTAATATCTCTTAATATCAGTTAATATCAGTTAACATCAGTTAATATCTGTTAACATCAGTTAACATCAGTTAATATCATTTAACATCAGTTAACATCAGTTAATATCTCTTAATATCAGTTATCATCAGTTAATATCTCTTAATATCAGTTAACATCAGTTAACATCAGTTAACATCAGTTAACATCAGTTAACATCTGTTAATATCAGTTAATATCAGTTAACATCAGTTAATATCTGTTAATATCAGTTAACGTCAGTTAATATGTCTTAATATCAGTTAACATCAGTTAACATCAGTTAATATCTGTTAATATTAACCAGTTAATATTAATCAATAAATATTAATCAGTTAACATCAGTTAACATCAGTTAATATCTGTTAATATCAGTTAATATCAGTTAACATCAGTTAATATCTGTTAATATCAGTTAATATCAGTTAACATCAGTTAATATCTGTTAATATCAGTTAACATCAGTGAATATCTGTTAACATCAGTTAACATCAGTTAACATCAGTTAATATCTGTTAATATCAGTTAACATCAGTTAACATCAGTTAATATCAGTTAATATCTGTTAACATCAGTTAATATCTCTTAATATCAGTTAATATCAGTTAACATCAGTTAATATCTGTTAACATCAGTTAACATCAGTTAATATCTGTTAACATCTGTTAATATCAGTTAACATCAGTTAACATCAGTTAATATCAGTTAATATCTGTTAACATCAGTTAATATCTCTTAATATCAGTTAATATCAGTTAACATCAGTTAATATCTGTTAATATCAGTTAATATCTCTTAATATCAGTTAATATCAGTTAATATCTGTTAATATCTGTTAATATCAGTTAACATCAGTTAATATCTGTTAATATCAGTTAATATCTCTTAATATCAGTTAATATCAGTTAATATCTGTTAATATCAGTTAACATCAGTTAACATCAGTTAATATCTGTTAATATCAGTTAATATCTCTTAATATCAGTTAATATCAGTTAACATCAGTTAATATCTGTTAATATCTGTTAACATCAGTTAACATCAGTTAATATCTGTTAATATTAATCAGTTAATATTAATCAGTTAATATCAGTTAATATCTCTTAATATCAGTTAACATCAGTTAACATTAATCAGTTAATATTAATCAGTTAATATCAGTTAACATCAGTTAACATCAGTTAATATCTGTTAATATCTGTTAACATCAGTTAACATCAGTTAATATCTGTTAATATCTGTTAATATTAATCAGTTAATATTAATCAGTTAATATCAGTTAACATCAGTTAACATCAGTTAATATCTCTTAATATCAGTTAATATCAGTTAACATCAGTTAATATCTGTTAACATCAGTTAACATCAGTTAACATCAGTTAATATCTCTTAATATCAGTTAATATCAGTTAACATCAGTTAATATCAGTTAACATCAGTTAACATCAGTTAATATCTCTTAATATCAGTTAATATCAGTTAACATCAGTTAATATCTGTTAACATCAGTTAACATCAGTTAATATCTCTTAATATCAGTTAATATCAGTTAACATCAGTTAATATCTGTTAACATCAGTTAACATCAGTTAACATCAGTTAATATCTCTTAATATCAGTTAATATCAGTTAACATCAGTTAATATCAGTTAACATCAGTTAACATCAGTTAATATCTCTTAATATCAGTTAACATCAGTTAACATCAGTTAATATCTGTTAACATCAGTTAACATCAGTTAACATCAGTTAATATCTCTTAATATCAGTTAATATCAGTTAACATCAGTTAACATCAGTTAACATCAGTTAACATCAGTTAATATCTCTTAATATCAGTTAACATCAGTTAACATCAGTTAATATCTCTTAATATCAGTTAACATCAGTTAACATCAGTTAACATCAGTTAATATCTGTTAATATTAACCAGTTAATATTAATCAATAAATATTAATCAGTTAACATCAGTTAACATCAGTTAATATCTGTTAACATCAGTTAACATCAGTTAATATCAGTTAACATCAGTTAACATCAGTTAATATCTCTTAATATCAGTTAACATCAGTTAACATCAGTTAATATCTGTTAATATTAACCAGTTAATATTAATCAATAAATATTAATCAGTTAATATCTGTTAACATCAGTTAACATCAGTTAATATCTGTTAATATCAGTTAACATCAGTTAACATCAGTTAATATCTCTTAATATCAGTTAACATCAGTTAACATCAGTTAATATCTCTTAATATCAGTTAACATCAGTTAACATCAGTTAATATCTCTTAATATCAGTTAACATCAGTTAACATCAGTTAATATCAGTTAACATCAGTTAACATCAGTTAATATCTCTTAATATCAGTTAACATCAGTTAACATCTGTTAATATCAACTAACATCAGTTAACATCAGTTAATATCTCTTAATATCAGTTAACATCAGTTAACATCAGTTAATATCTGTTAATATCTGTTAATATGAATCAGTTAATATGAATCAGTTAATATCAGTTAACATCAGTTAACATCAGTTAATATCTCTTAATATCAGTTAACATCAGTTAATATCTCTTAATATCAGTTAACATCAGTTAACATCAGTTAATATCTCTTAATATCAGTTAACATCAGTTAACATCATTTAATATCAGTTAACATCAGTTAACATCAGTTAATATCTCTTAATATCAGTTAACATCAGTTAACATCAGTTAACATCAGTTAATATCAGTTAATATCAGTTAACATCAGTTAACATCAGTTAACATCAGTTAATATCAGTTAACATCAGTTAACATCAGTTAATATCTGTTAATATCAGTTAATATCAGTTAACATCAGTTAATATCTGTTAATATCAGTTAATATCAGTTAACATCAGTTAATATCTGTTAATATCAGTTAACATCAGTTAACATCAGTTAACATCAGTTAATATCAGTTAACATCAGTTAACATCAGTTAATATCTGTTAATATCAGTTAATATCAGTTAACATCAGTTAATATCTGTTAATATCAGTTAATATCAGTTAACATCAGTTAATATCTGTTAATATCAGTTAACATCAGTGAATATCTGTTAACATCAGTTAACATCAATTAACATCAGTTAATATCTGTTAATATCAGTTAATATCTGTTAACATCAGTTAATATCTCTTAATATCAGTTAATATCAGTTAACATCAGTTAATATCTGTTAACATCAGTTAACATCAGTTAATATCTGTTAATATCTGTTAATATCAGTTAATATCAGTTAATATCTGTTAACATCAGTTAATATCTCTTAATATCAGTTAATATCAGTTAACATCAGTTAATATCTGTTAACATCAGTTAACATCAGTTAATATCTGTTAATATCAGTTAATATCTCTTAATATCAGTTAATATCAGTTAATATCTGTTAATATCAGTTAACATCAGTTAACATCAGTTAATATCTGTTAATATCAGTTAATATCTCTTAATATCAGTTAATATCAGTTAACATCAGTTAATATCTGTTAATATCTGTTAACATCAGTTAACATCAGTTAATATCTGTTAATATTAATCAGTTAATATTAATCAGTTAATATCAGTTAATATCTCTTAATATCAGTTAACATCAGTTAACATCAGTTAATATCTCTTAATATCAGTTAACATCAGTTAACATCAGTTAATATCTCTTAATATCAGTTAACATCAGTTAACATCAGTTAATATCTGTTAATATTAACCAGTTAATATTAATCAATAAATATTAATCAGTTAATATCTGTTAACATCAGTTAACATCAGTTAACATCAGTTAATATCTCTTAATATCAGTTAACATCAGTTAACATCAGTTAATATCTCTTAATATCAGTTAACATCAGTTAACATCAGTTAATATCTCTTAATATCAGTTAACATCAGTTAACATCCGTTAATATCAGTTAACATCAGTTAACATCAGTTAATATCTCTTAATATCAGTTAACATCAGTTAACATCAGTTAATATCTCTTAATATCAGTTAACATCAGTTAACATCAGTTAATATCAGTTAACATCAGTTAACATCAGTTAATATCTCTTAATATCAGTTAACATCAGTTAACATCAGTTAACATTTGTTAATATCAGTTAACATCAGTTAACATCAGTTAATATCTCTTAATATCAGTTAACATCAGTTAACATCAGTTAATATCTGTTAATATCTGTTAATATTAATCAGTTAATATGAATCAGTTAATATCAGTTAACATCAGTTAACATCAGTTAACATCAGTTAACATCAGTTAACATCAGTTAATATCTCTTAATATCAGTTAATATCAGTTAACATCAGTTAATATCAGTTAATATCAGTTAACATCAGTTAATATCTGTTAATATCAGTTAACGTCAGTTAATATGTCTTAATATCAGTTAACATCAGTTAACATCAGTTAATATCTGTTAATATTAACCAGTTAATATTAATCAATAAATATTAATCAGTTAACATCAGTTAACATCAGTTAATATCTGTTAACATCAGTTAACATCAGTTAACATCAGTTAACATCAGTTAATATCTCTTAATATCAGTTAATATCAGTTAACATCAGTTAATATCTGTTAACATCAGTTAACATCAGTTAATATCAGTTAACATCAGTTAACATCAGTTAATATCTCTTAATATCAGTTAACATCAGTTAATATCTCTTAATATCAGTTAACATCAGTTAACATCAGTTAATATCAGTTAACATCAGTTAACATCTGTTAATATCAGTTAATATCAGTTAACATCAGTCAATATCTGTTAATATCAGTTAACGTCAGTTAATATGTCTTAATATCAGTTAACATCAGTTAACATCAGTTAATATCTGTTAATATTAACCAGTTAATATTAATCAATAAATATTAATCAGTTAACATCAGTTAACATCAGTTAATATCTCTTAATATCAGTTAACATCAGTTAACATCAGTTAATATCTCTTAATATCAGTTAACATCAGTTAACATCAGTTAATATCTCTTAATATCAGTTAACATCAGTTAACATCAGTTAATATCAGTTAACATCAGTTAACATCAGTTAATATCTCTTAATATCAGTTAACATCAGTTAACATCTGTTAATATCAACTAACATCAGTTAACATCAGTTAATATCTCTTAATATCAGTTAACATCAGTTAACATCAGTTAATATCTGTTAATATCTGTTAATATGAATCAGTTAATATGAATCAGTTAATATCAGTTAACATCAGTTAACATCAGTTAATATCTCTTAATATCAGTTAACATCAGTTAATATCTCTTAATATCAGTTAACATCAGTTAACATCAGTTAATATCTCTTAATATCAGTTAACATCAGTTAACATCATTTAATATCAGTTAACATCAGTTAACATCAGTTAATATCTCTTAATATCAGTTAACATCAGTTAACATCAGTTAACATCAGTTAATATCAGTTAATATCAGTTAACATCAGTTAACATCAGTTAACATCAGTTAATATCAGTTAACATCAGTTAACATCAGTTAATATCTGTTAATATCAGTTAATATCAGTTAACATCAGTTAATATCTGTTAATATCAGTTAATATCAGTTAACATCAGTTAATATCTGTTAATATCAGTTAACATCAGTTAACATCAGTTAACATCAGTTAATATCAGTTAACATCAGTTAACATCAGTTAATATCTGTTAATATCAGTTAATATCAGTTAACATCAGTTAATATCTGTTAATATCAGTTAATATCAGTTAACATCAGTTAATATCTGTTAATATCAGTTAACATCAGTGAATATCTGTTAACATCAGTTAACATCAATTAACATCAGTTAATATCTGTTAATATCAGTTAATATCTGTTAACATCAGTTAATATCTCTTAATATCAGTTAATATCAGTTAACATCAGTTAATATCTGTTAACATCAGTTAACATCAGTTAATATCTGTTAATATCTGTTAATATCAGTTAATATCAGTTAATATCTGTTAACATCAGTTAATATCTCTTAATATCAGTTAATATCAGTTAACATCAGTTAATATCTGTTAACATCAGTTAACATCAGTTAATATCTGTTAATATCAGTTAATATCTCTTAATATCAGTTAATATCAGTTAATATCTGTTAATATCAGTTAACATCAGTTAACATCAGTTAATATCTGTTAATATCAGTTAATATCTCTTAATATCAGTTAATATCAGTTAACATCAGTTAATATCTGTTAATATCTGTTAACATCAGTTAACATCAGTTAATATCTGTTAATATTAATCAGTTAATATTAATCAGTTAATATCAGTTAATATCTCTTAATATCAGTTAACATCAGTTAACATCAGTTAATATCTCTTAATATCAGTTAACATCAGTTAACATCAGTTAATATCTCTTAATATCAGTTAACATCAGTTAACATCAGTTAATATCTGTTAATATTAACCAGTTAATATTAATCAATAAATATTAATCAGTTAATATCTGTTAACATCAGTTAACATCAGTTAACATCAGTTAATATCTCTTAATATCAGTTAACATCAGTTAACATCAGTTAATATCTCTTAATATCAGTTAACATCAGTTAACATCAGTTAATATCTCTTAATATCAGTTAACATCAGTTAACATCCGTTAATATCAGTTAACATCAGTTAACATCAGTTAATATCTCTTAATATCAGTTAACATCAGTTAACATCAGTTAATATCTCTTAATATCAGTTAACATCAGTTAACATCAGTTAATATCAGTTAACATCAGTTAACATCAGTTAATATCTCTTAATATCAGTTAACATCAGTTAACATCAGTTAACATTTGTTAATATCAGTTAACATCAGTTAACATCAGTTAATATCTCTTAATATCAGTTAACATCAGTTAACATCAGTTAATATCTGTTAATATCTGTTAATATTAATCAGTTAATATGAATCAGTTAATATCAGTTAACATCAGTTAACATCAGTTAACATCAGTTAACATCAGTTAACATCAGTTAATATCTCTTAATATCAGTTAATATCAGTTAACATCAGTTAATATCAGTTAATATCAGTTAACATCAGTTAATATCTGTTAATATCAGTTAACGTCAGTTAATATGTCTTAATATCAGTTAACATCAGTTAACATCAGTTAATATCTGTTAATATTAACCAGTTAATATTAATCAATAAATATTAATCAGTTAACATCAGTTAACATCAGTTAATATCTGTTAACATCAGTTAACATCAGTTAACATCAGTTAACATCAGTTAATATCTCTTAATATCAGTTAATATCAGTTAACATCAGTTAATATCTGTTAACATCAGTTAACATCAGTTAATATCAGTTAACATCAGTTAACATCAGTTAATATCTCTTAATATCAGTTAACATCAGTTAATATCTCTTAATATCAGTTAACATCAGTTAACATCAGTTAATATCAGTTAACATCAGTTAACATCTGTTAATATCAGTTAATATCAGTTAACATCAGTCAATATCTGTTAATATCAGTTAACGTCAGTTAATATGTCTTAATATCAGTTAACATCAGTTAACATCAGTTAATATCTGTTAATATTAACCAGTTAATATTAATCAATAAATATTAATCAGTTAACATCAGTTAACATCAGTTAATATCTGTTAACATCAGTTAACATCAGTTAATATCAGTTAACATCAGTTAACATCAGTTAATATCTGTTAATATCAGTTAATATCAGTTAACATCAGTTAATATCTGTTAATATCAGTTAATATCAGTTAACATCAGTTAATATCTGTTAATATCAGTTAACATCAGTGAATATCTGTTAACATCAGTTAACATCAGTTAACATCAGTTAATATCTGTTAATATCAGTTAACATCAGTTAACATCAGTTAATATCAGTTAATATCTGTTAACATCAGTTAATATCTCTTAATATCAGTTAATATCAGTTAACATCAGTTAATATCTGTTAACATCAGTTAACATCAGTTAATATCTGTTAATATCTGTTAATATCAGTTAACATCAGTTAACATCAGTTAATATCAGTTAATATCTGTTAACATCAGTTAATATCTCTTAATATCAGTTAATATCAGTTAACATCAGTTAATATCTGTTAATATCAGTTAATATCTCTTAATATCAGTTAATATCAGTTAATATCTGTTAACATCAGTTAATATCTCTTAATATCAGTTAATATCAGTTAACATCAGTTAACATCAGTTAATATCTGTTAATATCAGTTAATATCTCTTAATATCAGTTAATATCAGTTAACATCAGTTAATATCTGTTAATATCAGTTAACATCAGTTAACATCAGTTAATATCAGTTAACATCAGTTAACATCAGTTAATATCTCTTAATATCAGTTAACATCAGTTAACATCAGTTAATATCAGTTAACATCAGTTAACATCAGTTAATATCTCTTAATATCAGTTAACATCAGTTAACATCTGTTAATATCAACTAACATCAGTTAACATCAGTTAATATCTCTTAATATCAGTTAACATCAGTTAACATCAGTTAATATCTGTTAATATCTGTTAATATGAATCAGTTAATATGAATCAGTTAATATCAGTTAACATCAGTTAACATCAGTTAATATCTCTTAATATCAGTTAACATCAGTTAATATCTCTTAATATCAGTTAACATCAGTTAACATCAGTTAATATCTCTTAATATCAGTTAACATCAGTTAACATCAGTTAATATCTGTTAATATCTGTTAATATGAATCAGTTAATATGAATCAGTTAATATCAGTTAACATCAGTTAACATCAGTTAATATCTCTTAATATCAGTTAACATCAGTTAATATCTCTTAATATCAGTTAACATCAGTTAACATCAGTTAATATCTCTTAATATCAGTTAACATCAGTTAACATCATTTAATATCAGTTAACATCAGTTAACATCAGTTAATATCTCTTAATATCAGTTAACATCAGTTAACATCAGTTAACATCAGTTAATATCAGTTAATATCAGTTAACATCAGTTAACATCAGTTAACATCAGTTAATATCAGTTAACATCAGTTAACATCAGTTAATATCTGTTAATATCAGTTAATATCAGTTAACATCAGTTAATATCTGTTAATATCAGTTAATATCAGTTAACATCAGTTAATATCTGTTAATATCAGTTAACATCAGTTAACATCAGTTAACATCAGTTAATATCAGTTAACATCAGTTAACATCAGTTAATATCTGTTAATATCAGTTAATATCAGTTAACATCAGTTAATATCTGTTAATATCAGTTAATATCAGTTAACATCAGTTAATATCTGTTAATATCAGTTAACATCAGTGAATATCTGTTAACATCAGTTAACATCAATTAACATCAGTTAATATCTGTTAATATCAGTTAATATCTGTTAACATCAGTTAATATCTCTTAATATCAGTTAATATCAGTTAACATCAGTTAATATCTGTTAACATCAGTTAACATCAGTTAATATCTGTTAATATCTGTTAATATCAGTTAATATCAGTTAATATCTGTTAACATCAGTTAATATCTCTTAATATCAGTTAATATCAGTTAACATCAGTTAATATCTGTTAACATCAGTTAACATCAGTTAATATCTGTTAATATCAGTTAATATCTCTTAATATCAGTTAATATCAGTTAATATCTGTTAATATCAGTTAACATCAGTTAACATCAGTTAATATCTGTTAATATCAGTTAATATCTCTTAATATCAGTTAATATCAGTTAACATCAGTTAATATCTGTTAATATCTGTTAACATCAGTTAACATCAGTTAATATCTGTTAATATTAATCAGTTAATATTAATCAGTTAATATCAGTTAATATCTCTTAATATCAGTTAACATCAGTTAACATCAGTTAATATCTCTTAATATCAGTTAACATCAGTTAACATCAGTTAATATCTCTTAATATCAGTTAACATCAGTTAACATCAGTTAATATCTGTTAATATTAACCAGTTAATATTAATCAATAAATATTAATCAGTTAATATCTGTTAACATCAGTTAACATCAGTTAACATCAGTTAATATCTCTTAATATCAGTTAACATCAGTTAACATCAGTTAATATCTCTTAATATCAGTTAACATCAGTTAACATCAGTTAATATCTCTTAATATCAGTTAACATCAGTTAACATCCGTTAATATCAGTTAACATCAGTTAACATCAGTTAATATCTCTTAATATCAGTTAACATCAGTTAACATCAGTTAATATCTCTTAATATCAGTTAACATCAGTTAACATCAGTTAATATCAGTTAACATCAGTTAACATCAGTTAATATCTCTTAATATCAGTTAACATCAGTTAACATCAGTTAACATTTGTTAATATCAGTTAACATCAGTTAACATCAGTTAATATCTCTTAATATCAGTTAACATCAGTTAACATCAGTTAATATCTGTTAATATCTGTTAATATTAATCAGTTAATATGAATCAGTTAATATCAGTTAACATCAGTTAACATCAGTTAACATCAGTTAACATCAGTTAACATCAGTTAATATCTCTTAATATCAGTTAATATCAGTTAACATCAGTTAATATCAGTTAATATCAGTTAACATCAGTTAATATCTGTTAATATCAGTTAACGTCAGTTAATATGTCTTAATATCAGTTAACATCAGTTAACATCAGTTAATATCTGTTAATATTAACCAGTTAATATTAATCAATAAATATTAATCAGTTAACATCAGTTAACATCAGTTAATATCTGTTAACATCAGTTAACATCAGTTAACATCAGTTAACATCAGTTAATATCTCTTAATATCAGTTAATATCAGTTAACATCAGTTAATATCTGTTAACATCAGTTAACATCAGTTAATATCAGTTAACATCAGTTAACATCAGTTAATATCTCTTAATATCAGTTAACATCAGTTAATATCTCTTAATATCAGTTAACATCAGTTAACATCAGTTAATATCAGTTAACATCAGTTAACATCTGTTAATATCAGTTAATATCAGTTAACATCAGTCAATATCTGTTAATATCAGTTAACGTCAGTTAATATGTCTTAATATCAGTTAACATCAGTTAACATCAGTTAATATCTGTTAATATTAACCAGTTAATATTAATCAATAAATATTAATCAGTTAACATCAGTTAACATCAGTTAATATCTGTTAACATCAGTTAACATCAGTTAATATCAGTTAACATCAGTTAACATCAGTTAATATCTGTTAATATCAGTTAATATCAGTTAACATCAGTTAATATCTGTTAATATCAGTTAATATCAGTTAACATCAGTTAATATCTGTTAATATCAGTTAACATCAGTGAATATCTGTTAACATCAGTTAACATCAGTTAACATCAGTTAATATCTGTTAATATCAGTTAACATCAGTTAACATCAGTTAATATCAGTTAATATCTGTTAACATCAGTTAATATCTCTTAATATCAGTTAATATCAGTTAACATCAGTTAATATCTGTCAACATCAGTTAACATCAGTTAATATCTGTTAATATCTGTTAATATCAGTTAACATCAGTTAACATCAGTTAATATCAGTTAATATCTGTTAACATCAGTTAATATCTCTTAATATCAGTTAATATCAGTTAACATCAGTTAATATCTGTTAATATCAGTTAATATCTCTTAATATCAGTTAATATCAGTTAATATCTGTTAACATCAGTTAATATCTCTTAATATCAGTTAATATCAGTTAACATCAGTTAACATCAGTTAATATCTGTTAATATCAGTTAATATCTCTTAATATCAGTTAATATCAGTTAACATCAGTTAATATCTGTTAATATCTGTTAACATCAGTTAACATCAGTTAATATCTGTTAATATTAATCAGTTAATATTAATCAGTTAATATCAGTTAATATCTCTTAATATCAGTTAACATCAGTTAACATCAGTTAATATCTGTTAATATCTGTTAACATCAGTTAACATCAGTTAACATTAATCAGTTAATATTAATCAGTTAATATCAGTTAACATCAGTTAACATCAGTTAATATCTCTTAATATCAGTTAATATCAGTTAACATCAGTTAATATCTGTTAACATCAGTTAACATCAGTTAACATCAGTTAACATCAGTTAATATCTCTTAATATCAGTTAATATCAGTTAACATCAGTTAATATCAGTTAACATCAGTTAACATCAGTTAATATCTCTTAATATCAGTTAATATCAGTTAACATCAGTTAATATCTGTTAACATCAGTTAACATCAGTTAATATCTCTTAATATCAGTTAATATCAGTTAACATCAGTTATTATCTGTTAACATCAGTTAACATCAGTTAACATCAGTTAACATCAGTTAATATCTCTTAATATCAGTTAATATCAGTTAACATCAGTTAATATCAGTTAACATCAGTTAATATCTCTTAATATCAGTTAACATCAGTTAACATCAGTTAATATCTGTTAACATCAGTTAACATCAGTTAACATCAGTTAATATCTCTTAATATCAGTTAATATCAGTTAACATCAGTTAACATCAGTTAACATCAGTTAACATCAGTTAATATCTCTTAATATCAGTTAACATCAGTTAACATCAGTTAATATCTCTTAATATCAGTTAACATCAGTTAACATCAGTTAACATCAGTTAACATCAGTTAATATCTGTTAATATTAACCAGTTAATATTAATCAATAAATATTAATCAGTTAACATCAGTTAACATCAGTTAATATCTGTTAACATCAGTTAACATCAGTTAATATCAGTTAACATCAGTTAACATCAGTTAATATCTCTTAATATCAGTTAACATCAGTTAACATCAGTTAATATCTGTTAATATTAACCAGTTAATATTAATCAATAAATATTAATCAGTTAATATCTGTTAACATCAGTTAACATCAGTTAATATCTGTTAATATCAGTTAACATCAGTTAACATCAGTTAATATCTCTTAATATCAGTTAACATCAGTTAACATCAGTTAATATCTGTTAATATCAGTTAACATCAGTTAACATCAGTTAATATCAGTTAATATCTGTTAACATCAGTTAATATCTCTTAATATCAGTTAATATCAGTTAACATCAGTTAATATCTGTTAACATCAGTTAACATCAGTTAATATCTGTTAATATCTGTTAATATCAGTTAACATCAGTTAACATCAGTTAATATCAGTTAATATCTGTTAACATCAGTTAATATCTCTTAATATCAGTTAATATCAGTTAACATCAGTTAATATCTGTTAATATCAGTTAATATCTCTTAATATCAGTTAATATCAGTTAATATCTGTTAACATCAGTTAATATCTCTTAATATCAGTTAATATCAGTTAACATCAGTTAACATCAGTTAATATCTGTTAATATCAGTTAATATCTCTTAATATCAGTTAATATCAGTTAACATCAGTTAATATCTGTTAATATCTGTTAACATCAGTTAACATCAGTTAATATCTGTTAATATTAATCAGTTAATATTAATCAGTTAATATCAGTTAATATCTCTTAATATCAGTTAACATCAGTTAACATCAGTTAATATCTGTTAATATCTGTTAACATCAGTTAACATCAGTTAACATTAATCAGTTAATATTAATCAGTTAATATCAGTTAACATCAGTTAACATCAGTTAATATCTCTTAATATCAGTTAATATCAGTTAACATCAGTTAATATCTGTTAATATCAGTTAATATCAGTTAACATCAGTTAATATCTGTTAATATCAGTTAACATCAGTGAATATCTGTTAACATCAGTTAACATCAGTTAACATCAGTTAATATCTGTTAATATCAGTTAACATCAGTTAACATCAGTTAATATCAGTTAATATCTGTTAACATCAGTTAATATCTCTTAATATCAGTTAATATCAGTTAACATCAGTTAATATCTGTCAACATCAGTTAACATCAGTTAATATCTGTTAATATCTGTTAATATCAGTTAACATCAGTTAACATCAGTTAATATCAGTTAATATCTGTTAACATCAGTTAATATCTCTTAATATCAGTTAATATCAGTTAACATCAGTTAATATCTGTTAATATCAGTTAATATCTCTTAATATCAGTTAATATCAGTTAATATCTGTTAACATCAGTTAATATCTCTTAATATCAGTTAATATCAGTTAACATCAGTTAACATCAGTTAATATCTGTTAATATCAGTTAATATCTCTTAATATCAGTTAATATCAGTTAACATCAGTTAATATCTGTTAATATCTGTTAACATCAGTTAACATCAGTTAATATCTGTTAATATTAATCAGTTAATATTAATCAGTTAATATCAGTTAATATCTCTTAATATCAGTTAACATCAGTTAACATCAGTTAATATCTGTTAATATCTGTTAACATCAGTTAACATCAGTTAACATTAATCAGTTAATATTAATCAGTTAATATCAGTTAACATCAGTTAACATCAGTTAATATCTCTTAATATCAGTTAATATCAGTTAACATCAGTTAATATCTGTTAACATCAGTTAACATCAGTTAACATCAGTTAACATCAGTTAATATCTCTTAATATCAGTTAATATCAGTTAACATCAGTTAATATCAGTTAACATCAGTTAACATCAGTTAATATCTCTTAATATCAGTTAATATCAGTTAACATCAGTTAATATCTGTTAACATCAGTTAACATCAGTTAATATCTCTTAATATCAGTTAATATCAGTTAACATCAGTTATTATCTGTTAACATCAGTTAACATCAGTTAACATCAGTTAACATCAGTTAATATCTCTTAATATCAGTTAATATCAGTTAACATCAGTTAATATCAGTTAACATCAGTTAATATCTCTTAATATCAGTTAACATCAGTTAACATCAGTTAATATCTGTTAACATCAGTTAACATCAGTTAACATCAGTTAATATCTCTTAATATCAGTTAATATCAGTTAACATCAGTTAACATCAGTTAACATCAGTTAACATCAGTTAATATCTCTTAATATCAGTTAACATCAGTTAACATCAGTTAATATCTCTTAATATCAGTTAACATCAGTTAACATCAGTTAACATCAGTTAACATCAGTTAATATCTGTTAATATTAACCAGTTAATATTAATCAATAAATATTAATCAGTTAACATCAGTTAACATCAGTTAATATCTGTTAACATCAGTTAACATCAGTTAATATCAGTTAACATCAGTTAACATCAGTTAATATCTCTTAATATCAGTTAACATCAGTTAACATCAGTTAATATCTGTTAATATTAACCAGTTAATATTAATCAATAAATATTAATCAGTTAATATCTGTTAACATCAGTTAACATCAGTTAATATCTGTTAATATCAGTTAACATCAGTTAACATCAGTTAATATCTCTTAATATCAGTTAACATCAGTTAACATCAGTTAATATCTGTTAATATCAGTTAACATCAGTTAACATCAGTTAATATCAGTTAATATCTGTTAACATCAGTTAATATCTCTTAATATCAGTTAATATCAGTTAACATCAGTTAATATCTGTTAACATCAGTTAACATCAGTTAATATCTGTTAATATCTGTTAATATCAGTTAACATCAGTTAACATCAGTTAATATCAGTTAATATCTGTTAACATCAGTTAATATCTCTTAATATCAGTTAATATCAGTTAACATCAGTTAATATCTGTTAATATCAGTTAATATCTCTTAATATCAGTTAATATCAGTTAATATCTGTTAACATCAGTTAATATCTCTTAATATCAGTTAATATCAGTTAACATCAGTTAACATCAGTTAATATCTGTTAATATCAGTTAATATCTCTTAATATCAGTTAATATCAGTTAACATCAGTTAATATCTGTTAATATCTGTTAACATCAGTTAACATCAGTTAATATCTGTTAATATTAATCAGTTAATATTAATCAGTTAATATCAGTTAATATCTCTTAATATCAGTTAACATCAGTTAACATCAGTTAATATCTGTTAATATCTGTTAACATCAGTTAACATCAGTTAACATTAATCAGTTAATATTAATCAGTTAATATCAGTTAACATCAGTTAACATCAGTTAATATCTCTTAATATCAGTTAATATCAGTTAACATCAGTTAATATCTGTTAACATCAGTTAACATCAGTTAACATCAGTTAACATCAGTTAATATCTCTTAATATCAGTTAATATCAGTTAACATCAGTTAATATCAGTTAACATCAGTTAACATCAGTTAATATCTCTTAATATCAGTTAATATCAGTTAACATCAGTTAATATCTGTTAACATCAGTTAACATCAGTTAATATCTCTTAATATCAGTTAATATCAGTTAACATCAGTTAATATCTGTTAACATCAGTTAACATCAGTTAACATCAGTTAACATCAGTTAATATCTCTTAATATCAGTTAATATCAGTTAACATCAGTTAATATCAGTTAACATCAGTTAACATCAGTTAATATCTCTTAATATCAGTTAACATCAGTTAACATCAGTTAATATCTGTTAACATCAGTTAACATCAGTTAACATCAGTTAATATCTCTTAATATCAGTTAATATCAGTTAACATCAGTTAACATCAGTTAACATCAGTTAACATCAGTTAATATCTCTTAATATCAGTTAACATCAGTTAACATCAGTTAATATCTCTTAATATCAGTTAACATCAGTTAACATCAGTTAACATCAGTTAACATCAGTTAATATCTGTTAATATTAACCAGTTAATATTAATCAATAAATATTAATCAGTTAACATCAGTTAACATCAGTTAATATCTGTTAACATCAGTTAACATCAGTTAATATCAGTTAACATCAGTTAACATCAGTTAATATCTCTTAATATCAGTTAACATCAGTTAACATCAGTTAATATCTGTTAATATTAACCAGTTAATATTAATCAATAAATATTAATCAGTTAATATCTGTTAACATCAGTTAACATCAGTTAATATCTGTTAATATCAGTTAACATCAGTTAACATCAGTTAATATCTCTTAATATCAGTTAACATCAGTTAACATCAGTTAATATCTCTTAATATCAGTTAACATCAGTTAACATCAGTTAATATCTCTTAATATCAGTTAACATCAGTTAACATCAGTTAATATCAGTTAACATCAGTTAACATCAGTTAATATCTCTTAATATCAGTTAACATCAGTTAATATCTCTTAATATCAGTTAACATCAGTTAACATCAGTTAATATCTCTTAATATCAGTTAACATCAGTTAACATCATTTAATATCAGTTAACATCAGTTAACATCAGTTAATATCTCTTAATATCAGTTAACATCAGTTAACATCAGTTAACATCAGTTAATATCGGTTAATATCAGTTAACATCAGTTAACATCAGTTAATATCTGTTAACATCAGTTAACATCAGTTAACATCAGTTAACATCAGTTAATATCAGTTAACATCAGTTAACATCAGTTAATATCTGTTAATATCAGTTAATATCAGTTAACATCAGTTAATATCTGTTAATATCAGTTAATATCAGTTAACATCAGTTAATATCTGTTAATATCAGTTAACATCAGTGAATATCTGTTAACATCAGTTAACATCAATTAACATCAGTTAATATCTGTTAATATCAGTCAACATCAGTTAACATCAGTTAATATCAGTTAATATCTGTTAACATCAGTTAATATCTCTTAATATCAGTTAATATCAGTTAACATCAGTTAATATCTGTTAACATCAGTTAACATCAGTTAATATCTGTTAATATCTGTTAATATCAGTTAATATCAGTTAATATCTGTTAACATCAGTTAATATCTCTTAATATCAGTTAATATCAGTTAACATCAGTTAATATCTGTTAACATCAGTTAACATCAGTTAATATCTGTTAATATCAGTTAATATCTCTTAATATCAGTTAATATCAGTTAATATCTGTTAATATCAGTTAACATCAGTTAACATCAGTTAATATCTGTTAATATCAGTTAATATCTCTTAATATCAGTTAATATCAGTTAACATCAGTTAATATCTGTTAATATCTGTTAACATCAGTTAACATCAGTTAATATCTGTTAATATTAATCAGTTAATATTAATCAGTTAATATCAGTTAATATCTCTTAATATCAGTTAACATCAGTTAACATCAGTTAATATCTGTTAATATCTGTTAACATCAGTTAACATCAGTTAACATTAATCAGTTAATATTAATCAGTTAATATCAGTTAACATCAGTTAACATCAGTTAATATCTGTTAATATCTGTTAACATCAGTTAATATCTCTTAATATCAGTTAATATCAGTTAACATCAGTTAATATCTGTTAACATCAGTTAACATCAGTTAACATCAGTTAATATCTCTTAATATCAGTTAATATCAGTTAACATCAGTTAATATCAGTTAACATCAGTTAACATCAGTTAATATCTCTTAATATCAGTTAACATCAGTTAACATCAGTTAATATCTGTTAACATCAGTTAACATCAGTTAACATCAGTTAATATCTCTTAATATCAGTTAATATCAGTTAACATCAGTTAACATCAGTTAACATCAGTTAACATCAGTTAATATCTCTTAATATCAGTTAACATCAGTTAACATCAGTTAATATCTCTTAATATCAGTTAACATCAGTTAACATCAGTTAACATCAGTTAATATCTGTTAATATTAACCAGTTAATATTAATCAATAAATATTAATCAGTTAACATCAGTTAACATCAGTTAATATCTGTTAACATCAGTTAACATCAGTTAATATCAGTTAACATCAGTTAACATCAGTTAATATCTCTTAATATCAGTTAACATCAGTTAACATCAGTTAATATCTGTTAATATTAACCAGTTAATATTAATCAATAAATATTAATCAGTTAATATCTGTTAACATCAGTTAACATCAGTTAATATCTGTTAATATCAGTTAACATCAGTTAACATCAGTTAATATCTCTTAATATCAGTTAACATCAGTTAACATCAGTTAATATCTCTTAATATCAGTTAACATCAGTTAACATCAGTTAATATCTCTTAATATCAGTTAACATCAGTTAACATCAGTTAATATCAGTTAACATCAGTTAACATCAGTTAATATCTCTTAATATCAGTTAACATCAGTTAACATCTGTTAATATCAACTAACATCAGTTAACATCAGTTAATATCTCTTAATATCAGTTAACATCAGTTAACATCAGTTAATATCTGTTAATATCTGTTAATATGAATCAGTTAATATGAATCAGTTAATATCAGTTAACATCAGTTAACATCAGTTAATATCTCTTAATATCAGTTAACATCAGTTAATATCTCTTAATATCAGTTAACATCAGTTAACATCAGTTAATATCTCTTAATATCAGTTAACATCAGTTAACATCATTTAATATCAGTTAACATCAGTTAACATCAGTTAATATCTCTTAATATCAGTTAACATCAGTTAACATCAGTTAACATCAGTTAATATCAGTTAATATCAGTTAACATCAGTTAACATCAGTTAACATCAGTTAATATCAGTTAACATCAGTTAACATCAGTTAATATCTGTTAATATCAGTTAATATCAGTTAACATCAGTTAATATCTGTTAATATCAGTTAATATCAGTTAACATCAGTTAATATCTGTTAATATCAGTTAACATCAGTTAACATCAGTTAACATCAGTTAATATCAGTTAACATCAGTTAACATCAGTTAATATCTGTTAATATCAGTTAATATCAGTTAACATCAGTTAATATCTGTTAATATCAGTTAACATCAGTTAATATCTGTTAATATCAGTTAACATCAGTGAATATCTGTTAACATCAGTTAACATCAATTAACATCAGTTAATATCTGTTAATATCAGTTAATATCTGTTAACATCAGTTAATATCTCTTAATATCAGTTAATATCAGTTAACATCAGTTAATATCTGTTAACATCAGTTAACATCAGTTAATATCTGTTAATATCTGTTAATATCAGTTAATATCAGTTAATATCTGTTAACATCAGTTAATATCTCTTAATATCAGTTAATATCAGTTAACATCAGTTAATATCTGTTAACATCAGTTAACATCAGTTAATATCTGTTAATATCAGTTAATATCTCTTAATATCAGTTAATATCAGTTAATATCTGTTAATATCAGTTAACATCAGTTAACATCAGTTAATATCTGTTAATATCAGTTAATATCTCTTAATATCAGTTAATATCAGTTAACATCAGTTAATATCTGTTAATATCTGTTAACATCAGTTAACATCAGTTAATATCTGTTAATATTAATCAGTTAATATTAATCAGTTAATATCAGTTAATATCTCTTAATATCAGTTAACATCAGTTAACATCAGTTAATATCTCTTAATATCAGTTAACATCAGTTAACATCAGTTAATATCTCTTAATATCAGTTAACATCAGTTAACATCAGTTAATATCTGTTAATATTAACCAGTTAATATTAATCAATAAATATTAATCAGTTAATATCTGTTAACATCAGTTAACATCAGTTAACATCAGTTAATATCTCTTAATATCAGTTAACATCAGTTAACATCAGTTAATATCTCTTAATATCAGTTAACATCAGTTAACATCAGTTAATATCTCTTAATATCAGTTAACATCAGTTAACATCAGTTAATATCAGTTAACATCAGTTAACATCAGTTAATATCTCTTAATATCAGTTAACATCAGTTAACATCAGTTAATATCTCTTAATATCAGTTAACATCAGTTAACATCAGTTAATATCAGTTAACATCAGTTAACATCAGTTAATATCTCTTAATATCAGTTAACATCAGTTAACATCAGTTAACATTTGTTAATATCAGTTAACATCAGTTAACATCAGTTAATATCTCTTAATATCAGTTAACATCAGTTAACATCAGTTAATATCTGTTAATATCTGTTAATATTAATCAGTTAATATGAATCAGTTAATATCAGTTAACATCAGTTAACATCAGTTAACATCAGTTAACATCAGTTAATATCTCTTAATATCAGTTAATATCAGTTAACATCAGTTAATATCAGTTAATATCAGTTAACATCAGTTAATATCTGTTAATATCAGTTAACGTCAGTTAATATGTCTTAATATCAGTTAACATCAGTTAACATCAGTTAATATCTGTTAATATTAACCAGTTAATATTAATCAATAAATATTAATCAGTTAACATCAGTTAACATCAGTTAATATCTGTTAACATCAGTTAACATCAGTTAACATCAGTTAACATCAGTTAATATCTCTTAATATCAGTTAATATCAGTTAACATCAGTTAATATCTGTTAACATCAGTTAACATCAGTTAATATCAGTTAACATCAGTTAACATCAGTTAATATCTCTTAATATCAGTTAACATCAGTTAATATCTCTTAATATCAGTTAACATCAGTTAACATCAGTTAATATCAGTTAACATCAGTTAACATCTGTTAATATCAGTTAATATCAGTTAACATCAGTCAATATCTGTTAATATCAGTTAACGTCAGTTAATATGTCTTAATATCAGTTAACATCAGTTAACATCAGTTAATATCTGTTAATATTAACCAGTTAATATTAATCAATAAATATTAATCAGTTAACATCAGTTAACATCAGTTAATATCTGTTAACATCAGTTAACATCAGTTAATATCAGTTAACATCAGTTAACATCAGTTAATATCTGTTAATATCAGTTAATATCAGTTAACATCAGTTAATATCTGTTAATATCAGTTAATATCAGTTAACATCAGTTAATATCTGTTAATATCAGTTAACATCAGTGAATATCTGTTAACATCAGTTAACATCAGTTAACATCAGTTAATATCTGTTAATATCAGTTAACATCAGTTAACATCAGTTAATATCAGTTAATATCTGTTAACATCAGTTAATATCTCTTAATATCAGTTAATATCAGTTAACATCAGTTAATATCTGTTAACATCAGTTAACATCAGTTAATATCTGTTAATATCTGTTAATATCAGTTAACATCAGTTAACATCAGTTAATATCAGTTAATATCTGTTAACATCAGTTAATATCTCTTAATATCAGTTAATATCAGTTAACATCAGTTAATATCTGTTAATATCAGTTAATATCTCTTAATATCAGTTAATATCAGTTAATATCTGTTAACATCAGTTAATATCTCTTAATATCAGTTAATATCAGTTAACATCAGTTAACATCAGTTAATATCTGTTAATATCAGTTAATATCTCTTAATATCAGTTAATATCAGTTAACATCAGTTAATATCTGTTAATATCTGTTAACATCAGTTAACATCAGTTAATATCTGTTAATATTAATCAGTTAATATTAATCAGTTAATATCAGTTAATATCTCTTAATATCAGTTAACATCAGTTAACATCAGTTAATATCTGTTAATATCTGTTAACATCAGTTAACATCAGTTAACATTAATCAGTTAATATTAATCAGTTAATATCAGTTAACATCAGTTAACATCAGTTAATATCTCTTAATATCAGTTAATATCAGTTAACATCAGTTAATATCTGTTAACATCAGTTAACATCAGTTAACATCAGTTAACATCAGTTAATATCTCTTAATATCAGTTAATATCAGTTAACATCAGTTAATATCAGTTAACATCAGTTAACATCAGTTAATATCTCTTAATATCAGTTAATATCAGTTAACATCAGTTAATATCTGTTAACATCAGTTAACATCAGTTAATATCTCTTAATATCAGTTAATATCAGTTAACATCAGTTAATATCTGTTAACATCAGTTAACATCAGTTAACATCAGTTAACATCAGTTAATATCTCTTAATATCAGTTAATATCAGTTAACATCAGTTAATATCAGTTAACATCAGTTAACATCAGTTAATATCTCTTAATATCAGTTAACATCAGTTAACATCAGTTAATATCTGTTAACATCAGTTAACATCAGTTAACATCAGTTAATATCTCTTAATATCAGTTAATATCAGTTAACATCAGTTAACATCAGTTAACATCAGTTAACATCAGTTAATATCTCTTAATATCAGTTAACATCAGTTAACATCAGTTAATATCTCTTAATATCAGTTAACATCAGTTAACATCAGTTAACATCAGTTAACATCAGTTAATATCTGTTAATATTAACCAGTTAATATTAATCAATAAATATTAATCAGTTAACATCAGTTAACATCAGTTAATATCTGTTAACATCAGTTAACATCAGTTAATATCAGTTAACATCAGTTAACATCAGTTAATATCTCTTAATATCAGTTAACATCAGTTAACATCAGTTAATATCTGTTAATATTAACCAGTTAATATTAATCAATAAATATTAATCAGTTAATATCTGTTAACATCAGTTAACATCAGTTAATATCTGTTAATATCAGTTAACATCAGTTAACATCAGTTAATATCTCTTAATATCAGTTAACATCAGTTAACATCAGTTAATATCTGTTAATATCAGTTAACATCAGTTAACATCAGTTAATATCAGTTAATATCTGTTAACATCAGTTAATATCTCTTAATATCAGTTAATATCAGTTAACATCAGTTAATATCTGTTAACATCAGTTAACATCAGTTAATATCTGTTAATATCTGTTAATATCAGTTAACATCAGTTAACATCAGTTAATATCAGTTAATATCTGTTAACATCAGTTAATATCTCTTAATATCAGTTAATATCAGTTAACATCAGTTAATATCTGTTAATATCAGTTAATATCTCTTAATATCAGTTAATATCAGTTAATATCTGTTAACATCAGTTAATATCTCTTAATATCAGTTAATATCAGTTAACATCAGTTAACATCAGTTAATATCTGTTAATATCAGTTAATATCTCTTAATATCAGTTAATATCAGTTAACATCAGTTAATATCTGTTAATATCTGTTAACATCAGTTAACATCAGTTAATATCTGTTAATATTAATCAGTTAATATTAATCAGTTAATATCAGTTAATATCTCTTAATATCAGTTAACATCAGTTAACATCAGTTAATATCTGTTAATATCTGTTAACATCAGTTAACATCAGTTAACATTAATCAGTTAATATTAATCAGTTAATATCAGTTAACATCAGTTAACATCAGTTAATATCTCTTAATATCAGTTAATATCAGTTAACATCAGTTAATATCTGTTAACATCAGTTAACATCAGTTAACATCAGTTAACATCAGTTAATATCTCTTAATATCAGTTAATATCAGTTAACATCAGTTAATATCAGTTAACATCAGTTAACATCAGTTAATATCTCTTAATATCAGTTAATATCAGTTAACATCAGTTAATATCTGTTAACATCAGTTAACATCAGTTAATATCTCTTAATATCAGTTAATATCAGTTAACATCAGTTAATATCTGTTAACATCAGTTAACATCAGTTAACATCAGTTAACATCAGTTAATATCTCTTAATATCAGTTAATATCAGTTAACATCAGTTAATATCAGTTAACATCAGTTAACATCAGTTAATATCTCTTAATATCAGTTAACATCAGTTAACATCAGTTAATATCTGTTAACATCAGTTAACATCAGTTAACATCAGTTAATATCTCTTAATATCAGTTAATATCAGTTAACATCAGTTAACATCAGTTAACATCAGTTAACATCAGTTAATATCTCTTAATATCAGTTAACATCAGTTAACATCAGTTAATATCTCTTAATATCAGTTAACATCAGTTAACATCAGTTAACATCAGTTAACATCAGTTAATATCTGTTAATATTAACCAGTTAATATTAATCAATAAATATTAATCAGTTAACATCAGTTAACATCAGTTAATATCTGTTAACATCAGTTAACATCAGTTAATATCAGTTAACATCAGTTAACATCAGTTAATATCTCTTAATATCAGTTAACATCAGTTAACATCAGTTAATATCTGTTAATATTAACCAGTTAATATTAATCAATAAATATTAATCAGTTAATATCTGTTAACATCAGTTAACATCAGTTAATATCTGTTAATATCAGTTAACATCAGTTAACATCAGTTAATATCTCTTAATATCAGTTAACATCAGTTAACATCAGTTAATATCTCTTAATATCAGTTAACATCAGTTAACATCAGTTAATATCTCTTAATATCAGTTAACATCAGTTAACATCAGTTAATATCAGTTAACATCAGTTAACATCAGTTAATATCTCTTAATATCAGTTAACATCAGTTAATATCTCTTAATATCAGTTAACATCAGTTAACATCAGTTAATATCTCTTAATATCAGTTAACATCAGTTAACATCATTTAATATCAGTTAACATCAGTTAACATCAGTTAATATCTCTTAATATCAGTTAACATCAGTTAACATCAGTTAACATCAGTTAATATCGGTTAATATCAGTTAACATCAGTTAACATCAGTTAATATCTGTTAACATCAGTTAACATCAGTTAACATCAGTTAACATCAGTTAATATCAGTTAACATCAGTTAACATCAGTTAATATCTGTTAATATCAGTTAATATCAGTTAACATCAGTTAATATCTGTTAATATCAGTTAATATCAGTTAACATCAGTTAATATCTGTTAATATCAGTTAACATCAGTGAATATCTGTTAACATCAGTTAACATCAATTAACATCAGTTAATATCTGTTAATATCAGTCAACATCAGTTAACATCAGTTAATATCAGTTAATATCTGTTAACATCAGTTAATATCTCTTAATATCAGTTAATATCAGTTAACATCAGTTAATATCTGTTAACATCAGTTAACATCAGTTAATATCTGTTAATATCTGTTAATATCAGTTAATATCAGTTAATATCTGTTAACATCAGTTAATATCTCTTAATATCAGTTAATATCAGTTAACATCAGTTAATATCTGTTAACATCAGTTAACATCAGTTAATATCTGTTAATATCAGTTAATATCTCTTAATATCAGTTAATATCAGTTAATATCTGTTAATATCAGTTAACATCAGTTAACATCAGTTAATATCTGTTAATATCAGTTAATATCTCTTAATATCAGTTAATATCAGTTAACATCAGTTAATATCTGTTAATATCTGTTAACATCAGTTAACATCAGTTAATATCTGTTAATATTAATCAGTTAATATTAATCAGTTAATATCAGTTAATATCTCTTAATATCAGTTAACATCAGTTAACATCAGTTAATATCTGTTAATATCTGTTAACATCAGTTAACATCAGTTAACATTAATCAGTTAATATTAATCAGTTAATATCAGTTAACATCAGTTAACATCAGTTAATATCTGTTAATATCTGTTAACATAAGTTAACATCAGTTAATATCTGTTAATATCTGTTAATATTAATCAGTTAATATTAATCAGTTAATATCAGTTAACATCAGTTAACATCAGTTAATATCTCTTAATATCAGTTAATATCAGTTAACATCAGTTAATATCTGTTAACATCAGTTAACATCAGTTAACATCAGTTAACATCAGTTAATATCTCTTAATATCAGTTAATATCAGTTAACATCAGTTAATATCAGTTAACATCAGTTAACATCAGTTAATATCTCTTAATATCAGTTAATATCAGTTAACATCAGTTAATATCTGTTAACATCAGTTAACATCAGTTAATATCTCTTAATATCAGTTAATATCAGTTAACATCAGTTAATATCTGTTAACATCAGTTAACATCAGTTAACATCAGTTAATATCTCTTAATATCAGTTAATATCAGTTAACATCAGTTAATATCAGTTAACATCAGTTAACATCAGTTAATATCTCTTAATATCAGTTAACATCAGTTAACATCAGTTAATATCTGTTAACATCAGTTAACATCAGTTAACATCAGTTAATATCTCTTAATATCAGTTAATATCAGTTAACATCAGTTAACATCAGTTAACATCAGTTAACATCAGTTAATATCTCTTAATATCAGTTAACATCAGTTAACATCAGTTAATATCTCTTAATATCAGTTAACATCAGTTAACATCAGTTAACATCAGTTAACATCAGTTAATATCTGTTAATATTAACCAGTTAATATTAATCAATAAATATTAATCAGTTAACATCAGTTAACATCAGTTAATATCTGTTAACATCAGTTAACATCAGTTAATATCATTTAACATCAGTTAACATCAGTTAATATCTCTTAATATCAGTTAACATCAGTTAACATCAGTTAACATCAGTTAATATCTGTTAATATTAACCAGTTAATATTAATCAATAAATATTAATCAGTTAATATCTGTTAACATCAGTTAATATCTGTTAATATCAGTTAACATCAGTTAACATCAGTTAATATCTCTTAATATCAGTTAACATCAGTTAACATCAGTTAATATCTCTTAATATCAGTTAACATCAGTTAATATCAGTTAATATCTGTTAATATCAGTTAACATCAGTTAACATCAGTTAATATCTCTTAATATCAGTTAACATCAGTTAACATCAGTTAATATCTCTTAATATCAGTTAACATCAGTTAATATCTCTTAATATCAGTTAACATCAGTTAACATCAGTTAATATCTGTTAATATCAGTTAACATCAGTTAATATCTCTTAATATCAGTTAACATCAGTTAACATCAGTTAATATCTCTTAATATCAGTTAACATCAGTTAATATCTCTTAATATCAGTTAACATCAGTTAACATCAGTTAATATCAGTTAACATCAGTTAACATCAGTTAATATCTCTTAATATCAGTTAACATCAGTTAACATCAGTTAATATCTCTTAATATCAGTTAACATCAGTTAACATCAGTTAATATCAGTTAACATCAGTTAACATCAGTTAATATCAGTTAATATCTGTTAATATCTGTTAATATCAGTTAACATCAGTTAACATCTGTTAATATCAACTAACATCAGTTAACATCAGTTAATATCTCTTAATATCAGTTAACATCAGTTAACATCAGTTAATATCTGTTAATATCTGTTAATATTAATCAGTTAATATGAATCAGTTAATATCAGTTAACATCAGTTAACATCAGTTAATATCTCTTAATATCAGTTAATATCAGTTAACATCAGTTAATATCTGTTAACATCAGTTAACATCAGTTAATATCAGTTAAAATCAGTTAACATCAGTTAATATCTCTTAATATCAGTTAACATCAGTTAATATCTCTTAATATCAGTTAACATCAGTTAACATCAGTTAATATCAGTTAACATCAGTTAACATCTGTTAATATCAGTTAATATCAGTTAACGTCAGTTAATATCTGTTAATATCAGTTAATATCAGTTAACATCAGTTAATATCTGTTAATATTAACCAGTTAATATTAATCAATAAATATTAATCAGTTAACATCAGTTAACATCAGTTAATATCTGTTAACATCAGTTAACATCAGTTAATATCAGTTAACATCAGTTAACATCAGTTAATATCTCTTAATATCAGTTAACATCAGTTAACATCAGTTAACATCAGTTAATATCTGTTAATATCAGTTAATATCAGTTAACATCAGTTAACATCAGTTAATATCTCTTAATATCAGTTAACATCAGTTAACATCAGTTAACATCAGTTAATATCTGTTAATATTAACCAGTTAATATTAATCAATAAATATTAATCAGTTAACATCAGTTAACATCAGTTAATATCTGTTAACATCAGTTAACATCAGTTAATATCAGTTAACATCAGTTAACATCAGTTAATATCTGTTAACATCAGTTAACATCAGTTAATATCAGTTAACATCAGTTAACATCAGTTAATATCTCTTAATATCAGTTAACATCAGTTAACATCAGTTAACATCAGTTAATATCTGTTAATATTAACCAGTTAATATTAATCAATAAATATTAATCAGTTAACATCAGTTAACATCAGTTAATATCTGTTAACATCAGTTAACATCAGTTAATATCAGTTAACATCAGTTAACATCAGTTAATATCAGTTAACATCAGTTAACATCAGTTAACATCAGTTAATATCAGTTAACATCAGTTAATATCTGCTAATATCAGTTAATATCAGTTAACATCAGTTAATATCTGTTAATATCAGTTAACATCAGTGAACATCAGTTAATATCAGTTAATATCAGTTAATATCTGTTAATATCAGTTAATATCAGTTAATATCTGTTAATATCAGTTAATATCAGTTAATATCTGTTAATATCAGTTAACATCAGTTAACATCAGTTAATATCTGTTAATATCAGTTAATATCAGTTAACATCAGTTAATATCTGTTAACATCAGTTAACATCAGTTGACATCAGTTAACATCAGTTAACATCAGTTAATATCTCTTAATATCAGTTAATATCAGTTAACATCAGTTAATATCTGTTAACATCAGTTAACATCAGTTAACATCAGTTAACATCAGTTAACATCAGTTAATATCTCTTAATATCAGTTAATATCAGTTAACATCAGTTAATATCAGTTAACATCAGTTAACATCAGTTAATATCTCTTAATATCAGTTAACATCAGTTAACATCAGTTAATATCTGTTAATATTAACCAGTTAATATTAATCAATAAATATTAATCAGTTAATATCTGTTAACATCAGTTAACATCAGTTAATATCTGTTAATATCAGTTAACATCAGTTAACATCAGTTAATATCTCTTAATATCAGTTAACATCAGTTAACATCAGTTAATATCTGTTAATATCAGTTAACATCAGTTAACATCAGTTAATATCAGTTAATATCTGTTAACATCAGTTAATATCTCTTAATATCAGTTAATATCAGTTAACATCAGTTAATATCTGTTAACATCAGTTAACATCAGTTAATATCTGTTAATATCTGTTAATATCAGTTAACATCAGTTAACATCAGTTAATATCAGTTAATATCTGTTAACATCAGTTAATATCTCTTAATATCAGTTAATATCAGTTAACATCAGTTAATATCTGTTAATATCAGTTAATATCTCTTAATATCAGTTAATATCAGTTAATATCTGTTAACATCAGTTAATATCTCTTAATATCAGTTAATATCAGTTAACATCAGTTAACATCAGTTAATATCTGTTAATATCAGTTAATATCTCTTAATATCAGTTAATATCAGTTAACATCAGTTAATATCTGTTAATATCTGTTAACATCAGTTAACATCAGTTAATATCTGTTAATATTAATCAGTTAATATTAATCAGTTAATATCAGTTAATATCTCTTAATATCAGTTAACATCAGTTAACATCAGTTAATATCTGTTAATATCTGTTAACATCAGTTAACATCAGTTAACATTAATCAGTTAATATTAATCAGTTAATATCAGTTAACATCAGTTAACATCAGTTAATATCTCTTAATATCAGTTAATATCAGTTAACATCAGTTAATATCTGTTAACATCAGTTAACATCAGTTAACATCAGTTAACATCAGTTAATATCTCTTAATATCAGTTAATATCAGTTAACATCAGTTAATATCAGTTAACATCAGTTAACATCAGTTAATATCTCTTAATATCAGTTAATATCAGTTAACATCAGTTAATATCTGTTAACATCAGTTAACATCAGTTAATATCTCTTAATATCAGTTAATATCAGTTAACATCAGTTAATATCTGTTAACATCAGTTAACATCAGTTAACATCAGTTAACATCAGTTAATATCTCTTAATATCAGTTAATATCAGTTAACATCAGTTAATATCAGTTAACATCAGTTAACATCAGTTAATATCTCTTAATATCAGTTAACATCAGTTAACATCAGTTAATATCTGTTAACATCAGTTAACATCAGTTAACATCAGTTAATATCTCTTAATATCAGTTAATATCAGTTAACATCAGTTAACATCAGTTAACATCAGTTAACATCAGTTAATATCTCTTAATATCAGTTAACATCAGTTAACATCAGTTAATATCTCTTAATATCAGTTAACATCAGTTAACATCAGTTAACATCAGTTAACATCAGTTAATATCTGTTAATATTAACCAGTTAATATTAATCAATAAATATTAATCAGTTAACATCAGTTAACATCAGTTAATATCTGTTAACATCAGTTAACATCAGTTAATATCAGTTAACATCAGTTAACATCAGTTAATATCTCTTAATATCAGTTAACATCAGTTAACATCAGTTAATATCTGTTAATATTAACCAGTTAATATTAATCAATAAATATTAATCAGTTAATATCTGTTAACATCAGTTAACATCAGTTAATATCTGTTAATATCAGTTAACATCAGTTAACATCAGTTAATATCTCTTAATATCAGTTAACATCAGTTAACATCAGTTAATATCTCTTAATATCAGTTAACATCAGTTAACATCAGTTAATATCTCTTAATATCAGTTAACATCAGTTAACATCAGTTAATATCAGTTAACATCAGTTAACATCAGTTAATATCTCTTAATATCAGTTAACATCAGTTAATATCTCTTAATATCAGTTAACATCAGTTAACATCAGTTAATATCTCTTAATATCAGTTAACATCAGTTAACATCATTTAATATCAGTTAACATCAGTTAACATCAGTTAATATCTCTTAATATCAGTTAACATCAGTTAACATCAGTTAACATCAGTTAATATCGGTTAATATCAGTTAACATCAGTTAACATCAGTTAATATCTGTTAACATCAGTTAACATCAGTTAACATCAGTTAACATCAGTTAATATCAGTTAACATCAGTTAACATCAGTTAATATCTGTTAATATCAGTTAATATCAGTTAACATCAGTTAATATCTGTTAATATCAGTTAATATCAGTTAACATCAGTTAATATCTGTTAATATCAGTTAACATCAGTGAATATCTGTTAACATCAGTTAACATCAATTAACATCAGTTAATATCTGTTAATATCAGTCAACATCAGTTAACATCAGTTAATATCAGTTAATATCTGTTAACATCAGTTAATATCTCTTAATATCAGTTAATATCAGTTAACATCAGTTAATATCTGTTAACATCAGTTAACATCAGTTAATATCTGTTAATATCTGTTAATATCAGTTAATATCAGTTAATATCTGTTAACATCAGTTAATATCTCTTAATATCAGTTAATATCAGTTAACATCAGTTAATATCTGTTAACATCAGTTAACATCAGTTAATATCTGTTAATATCAGTTAATATCTCTTAATATCAGTTAATATCAGTTAATATCTGTTAATATCAGTTAACATCAGTTAACATCAGTTAATATCTGTTAATATCAGTTAATATCTCTTAATATCAGTTAATATCAGTTAACATCAGTTAATATCTGTTAATATCTGTTAACATCAGTTAACATCAGTTAATATCTGTTAATATTAATCAGTTAATATTAATCAGTTAATATCAGTTAATATCTCTTAATATCAGTTAACATCAGTTAACATCAGTTAATATCTGTTAATATCTGTTAACATCAGTTAACATCAGTTAACATTAATCAGTTAATATTAATCAGTTAATATCAGTTAACATCAGTTAACATCAGTTAATATCTGTTAATATCTGTTAACATAAGTTAACATCAGTTAATATCTGTTAATATCTGTTAATATTAATCAGTTAATATTAATCAGTTAATATCAGTTAACATCAGTTAACATCAGTTAATATCTCTTAATATCAGTTAATATCAGTTAACATCAGTTAATATCTGTTAACATCAGTTAACATCAGTTAACATCAGTTAACATCAGTTAATATCTCTTAATATCAGTTAATATCAGTTAACATCAGTTAATATCAGTTAACATCAGTTAACATCAGTTAATATCTCTTAATATCAGTTAATATCAGTTAACATCAGTTAATATCTGTTAACATCAGTTAACATCAGTTAATATCTCTTAATATCAGTTAATATCAGTTAACATCAGTTAATATCTGTTAACATCAGTTAACATCAGTTAACATCAGTTAATATCTCTTAATATCAGTTAATATCAGTTAACATCAGTTAATATCAGTTAACATCAGTTAACATCAGTTAATATCTCTTAATATCAGTTAACATCAGTTAACATCAGTTAATATCTGTTAACATCAGTTAACATCAGTTAACATCAGTTAATATCTCTTAATATCAGTTAATATCAGTTAACATCAGTTAACATCAGTTAACATCAGTTAACATCAGTTAATATCTCTTAATATCAGTTAACATCAGTTAACATCAGTTAATATCTCTTAATATCAGTTAACATCAGTTAACATCAGTTAACATCAGTTAACATCAGTTAATATCTGTTAATATTAACCAGTTAATATTAATCAATAAATATTAATCAGTTAACATCAGTTAACATCAGTTAATATCTGTTAACATCAGTTAACATCAGTTAATATCATTTAACATCAGTTAACATCAGTTAATATCTCTTAATATCAGTTAACATCAGTTAACATCAGTTAACATCAGTTAATATCTGTTAATATTAACCAGTTAATATTAATCAATAAATATTAATCAGTTAATATCTGTTAACATCAGTTAATATCTGTTAATATCAGTTAACATCAGTTAACATCAGTTAATATCTCTTAATATCAGTTAACATCAGTTAACATCAGTTAATATCTCTTAATATCAGTTAACATCAGTTAATATCAGTTAATATCTGTTAATATCAGTTAACATCAGTTAACATCAGTTAATATCTCTTAATATCAGTTAACATCAGTTAACATCAGTTAATATCTCTTAATATCAGTTAACATCAGTTAATATCTCTTAATATCAGTTAACATCAGTTAACATCAGTTAATATCTGTTAATATCAGTTAACATCAGTTAACATCAGTTAATATCTCTTAATATCAGTTAACATCAGTTAACATCAGTTAATATCTCTTAATATCAGTTAACATCAGTTAATATCTCTTAATATCAGTTAACATCAGTTAACATCAGTTAATATCAGTTAACATCAGTTAACATCAGTTAATATCTCTTAATATCAGTTAACATCAGTTAACATCAGTTAATATCTCTTAATATCAGTTAACATCAGTTAACATCAGTTAATATCAGTTAACATCAGTTAACATCAGTTAATATCAGTTAATATCTGTTAATATCTGTTAATATCAGTTAACATCAGTTAACATCTGTTAATATCAACTAACATCAGTTAACATCAGTTAATATCTCTTAATATCAGTTAACATCAGTTAACATCAGTTAATATCTGTTAATATCTGTTAATATTAATCAGTTAATATGAATCAGTTAATATCAGTTAACATCAGTTAACATCAGTTAATATCTCTTAATATCAGTTAATATCAGTTAACATCAGTTAATATCTGTTAACATCAGTTAACATCAGTTAATATCAGTTAAAATCAGTTAACATCAGTTAATATCTCTTAATATCAGTTAACATCAGTTAATATCTCTTAATATCAGTTAACATCAGTTAACATCAGTTAATATCAGTTAACATCAGTTAACATCTGTTAATATCAGTTAATATCAGTTAACGTCAGTTAATATCTGTTAATATCAGTTAATATCAGTTAACATCAGTTAATATCTGTTAATATTAACCAGTTAATATTAATCAATAAATATTAATCAGTTAACATCAGTTAACATCAGTTAATATCTGTTAACATCAGTTAACATCAGTTAATATCAGTTAACATCAGTTAACATCAGTTAATATCTCTTAATATCAGTTAACATCAGTTAACATCAGTTAATATCTGTTAATATTAACCAGTTAATATTAATCAATAAATATTAATCAGTTAACATCAGTTAACATCAGTTAATATCTGTTAACATCAGTTAACATCAGTTAATATCAGTTAACATCAGTTAACATCAGTTAATATCAGTTAACATCAGTTAACATCAGTTAACATCAGTTAATATCAGTTAACATCAGTTAATATCTGCTAATATCAGTTAATATCAGTTAACATCAGTTAATATCTGTTAATATCAGTTAACATCAGTGAACATCAGTTAATATCAGTTAATATCAGTTAATATCTGTTAATATCAGTTAATATCAGTTAATATCTGTTAATATCAGTTAATATCAGTTAATATCTGTTAATATCAGTTAACATCAGTTAACATCAGTTAATATCTGTTAATATCAGTTAATATCTCTTAATATCAGTTAACATCAGTTAACATCAGTTAATATCTGTTAATATCTGTTAATATTAATCAGTTAATATTAATCAGTTAATATCAGTTAACATCAGTTAACATCAGTTAATATCTGTTAATATCTGTTAACATCAGTTAATATCAGTTAATATCTGTTAATATCTGTTAACATCAGTTAACATCAGTTAATATCTCTTAATATCAGTTAATATCAGTTAACATCAGTTAATATCTGTTAACATCAGTTAACATCAGTTGACATCAGTTAACATCAGTTAACATCAGTTAATATCTCTTAATATCAGTTAATATCAGTTAACATCAGTTAATATCTGTTAACATCAGTTAACATCAGTTAACATCAGTTAACATCAGTTAACATCAGTTAATATCTCTTAATATCAGTTAATATCAGTTAACATCAGTTAATATCAGTTAACATCAGTTAACATCAGTTAATATCTCTTAATATCAGTTAACATCAGTTAACATCAGTTAATATCTGTTAACATCAGTTAACATCAGTTAACATCAGTTAATATCTCTTAATATCAGTTAACATCAGTTAACATCAGTTAACATCAGTTAACATCAGTTAATATCTCTTAATATCAGTTAACATCAGTTAACATCAGTTAATATCTCTTAATATCAGTTAACATCAGTTAACATCAGTTAACATCAGTTAATATCAGTTAACATCAGTTAATATCTGTTAACATCAGTTAACATCAGTTAATATCTGTTAATATCAGTTAACATCAGTTAACATCAGTTAATATCTCTTAATATCAGTTAACATCAGTTAACATCAGTTAACATCAGTTAACATCAGTTAATATCTGTTAATATTAACCAGTTAATATTAATCAATAAATATTAATCAGTTAACATCAGTTAACATCAGTTAACATCAGTTAATATCTGTTAACATCAGTTAACATCAGTTAATATCAGTTAACATCAGTTAACATCAGTTAATATCTGTTAATATCAGTTAACATCAGTTAATATCTGTTAATATCTGTTAACATCAGTTAACATCAGTTAATATCTGTTAACATCAGTTAACATCAGTTAATATCTGTTAATATCAGTTAACATCAGTTAATATTAATCAGTTAATATTAATCAGTTAACATCAGTTAATATTAATCAGTTAATATTAATCAGTTAACATCAGTTAATATCTGTTAATATCAGTTAACATCAGTTAACATCAGTTAATATTAATCAGTTAACATCAGTTAATATTAATCAGTTAATATTAATCAGTTAACATCAGTTAATATCTGTTAACATCAGTTAACATCAGTTAATATCTGTTAATATCTGTTAATATCTGTTAATATCGTTAACATCAGTTAACATCAGTTAACATCAGTTAATATCAGTTAACATCAGTTAACATCAGTTAATATCTCTTAATATCATTTAACATCAGTTAATATCTGTTAATATCAGTTAACATCAGTTAACATCTGTTAATATTAAACAGTTAATATTAATCAGTTAACATCAGTTAACATCAGTTAATATTAATCAGTTAATATCAGTTAACATCAGTTTATCAGTTAATATCAGTTAATATCTGTTAACATCAGTTAACATCAGTTAACATTAGTTAATATTAATCAGTTAATATCTGTTAATATCAGTTAACATCAGTTAATATCTTTTAATATCAGTTAACATCAGTTAACATCAGTTAATATCTGTTAATATCAGTTAACATCAGTTAACATCAGTTAATATCTGTTAATATCAGTTAACATCAGTTAACATCTGTTAATATTAAACAGTTAATATTAATCAGTTAACATCAGTTAACATCAGTTAATATTAATCAGTTAATATCAGTTAACATCAGTTAATATCAGTTTTCATCAGTTAATATCAGTTAATATCTGTTAACATCTGTTAACATCAGTTAACATCAGTTAACATCAGTTAATATCAGTTTTCATCAGTTAATATCAGTTAATATCTGTTAACATCAGTTAACATCAGTTAACATTAGTTAATATTAATCAGTTAATATCAGTTAATATCAGTTAACATCAGTTAACATCAGTTTTCATCAGTTAATATCAGTTAATATCTGTTAACATCTGTTAACATCAGTTAACATCAGTTAACATCAGTTTTCATCAGTTAACATCAGTTAATACCTGTTAACATCTGTTAACATCAGTTAACATCAGTTAACATCAGTTAACATCAGTTAATATCTGTTAATATCAGTTAACATCAGTTAACATCTGTTAATATTAAACAGTTAATATTAATCAGTTAACATCAGTTAACATCAGTTAATATTAATCAGTTAATATCAGTTAACATCAGTTAATATCAGTTTTCATCAGTTAATATCAGTTAATATCTGTTAACATCAGTTAACATCAGTTAACATTAGTTAATATTAATCAGTTACTATCACTTAATATCAGTTAACATCAGTTAACATAAGTTTTCATCAGTTAATATCAGTTAATATCTGTTAACATCTGTTAACATCAGTTAACATCAGTTAACATCAGTTTTCATCAGTTAACATCAGTTAATATCAGTTAATATCTGTTAACATCTGTTAACATCAGTTAACATCAGTTAACATCAGTTAATAACATCAGTTAACATCAGTTAAAATCAGTTTTCATCAGTTAACATCAGTTAATATCTGTTAACATCAGTTAACATAAGTTAGTAACATCAGTTAAAATCAGTTTTCATCAGTTAACATCAGTTAATATCTGTTAACATTAGTTAATATTAATCAGTTAATATCAGTTAATATCAGTTAACATCAGTTAACATCAGTTTTCATCAGTTAATATCAGTTAATATCTGTTAACATCTGTTAACATCAGTTAACATCAGTTAACATCAGTTAACATCAGTTAATAACATCAGTTAAAATCAGTTTTCATCAGTTAACATCAGTTAATATCTGTTAACATCAGTTAACATAAGTTAGTAACATCAGTTAACATCAGTTAACATCAGTTAAAATCAGTTGCGAGCATGGCTGAAAATGCTTCAACAATTTTAACAGTTTTAACAATTTCTCTTAATATCATTTAACATCAGTTAATATCTGTTAATATCAGTTAACATCAGTTAACATCTGTTAATATTAAACAGTTAATATTAATCAGTTAACATCAGTTAACATCAGTTAATATTAATCAGTTAATATCAGTTAACATCAGTTTATCAGTTAATATCAGTTAATATCTGTTAACATCAGTTAACATCAGTTAACATTAGTTAATATTAATCAGTTAATATCTGTTAATATCAGTTAACATCAGTTAATATCTTTTAATATCAGTTAACATCAGTTAACATCAGTTAATATCTGTTAATATCAGTTAACATCAGTTAACATCAGTTAATATCTGTTAATATCAGTTAACATCAGTTAACATCTGTTAATATTAAACAGTTAATATTAATCAGTTAACATCAGTTAACATCAGTTAATATTAATCAGTTAATATCAGTTAACATCAGTTAATATCAGTTTTCATCAGTTAATATCAGTTAATATCTGTTAACATCTGTTAACATCAGTTAACATCAGTTAACATCAGTTAATATCAGTTTTCATCAGTTAATATCAGTTAATATCTGTTAACATCAGTTAACATCAGTTAACATTAGTTAATATTAATCAGTTAATATCAGTTAATATCAGTTAACATCAGTTAACATCAGTTTTCATCAGTTAATATCAGTTAATATCTGTTAACATCTGTTAACATCAGTTAACATCAGTTAACATCAGTTTTCATCAGTTAACATCAGTTAATATCTGTTAACATCAGTTAACATCAGTTAACATCAGTTAACATCAGTTAATATCTGTTAATATCAGTTAACATCAGTTAACATCTGTTAATATTAAACAGTTAATATTAATCAGTTAACATCAGTTAACATCAGTTAATATTAATCAGTTAATATCAGTTAACATCAGTTAATATCAGTTTTCATCAGTTAATATCAGTTAATATCTGTTAACATCAGTTAACATCAGTTAACATTAGTTAATATTAATCAGTTACTATCACTTAATATCAGTTAACATCAGTTAACATAAGTTTTCATCAGTTAATATCAGTTAATATCTGTTAACATCTGTTAACATCAGTTAACATCAGTTAACATCAGTTTTCATCAGTTAACATCAGTTAATATCAGTTAATATCTGTTAACATCTGTTAACATCAGTTAACATCAGTTAACATCAGTTAATAACATCAGTTAACATCAGTTAAAATCAGTTTTCATCAGTTAACATCAGTTAATATCTGTTAACATCAGTTAACATAAGTTAGTAACATCAGTTAAAATCAGTTTTCATCAGTTAACATCAGTTAATATCTGTTAACATTAGTTAATATTAATCAGTTAATATCAGTTAATATCAGTTAACATCAGTTAACATCAGTTTTCATCAGTTAATATCAGTTAATATCTGTTAACATCTGTTAACATCAGTTAACATCAGTTAACATCAGTTAACATCAGTTAATAACATCAGTTAAAATCAGTTTTCATCAGTTAACATCAGTTAATATCTGTTAACATCAGTTAACATAAGTTAGTAACATCAGTTAACATCAGTTAACATCAGTTAAAATCAGTTGCGAGCATGGCTGAAAATGCTTCAACAATTTTAACAGTTTTAACAATTTCTCTTAATATCATTTAACATCAGTTAATATCTGTTAATATCAGTTAACATCAGTTAACATCTGTTAATATTAAACAGTTAATATTAATCAGTTAACATCAGTTAACATCAGTTAATATTAATCAGTTAATATCAGTTAACATCAGTTTATCAGTTAATATCAGTTAATATCTGTTAACATCAGTTAACATCAGTTAACATTAGTTAATATTAATCAGTTAATATCTGTTAATATCAGTTAACATCAGTTAATATCTTTTAATATCAGTTAACATCAGTTAACATCAGTTAATATCTGTTAATATCAGTTAACATCAGTTAACATCAGTTAATATCTGTTAATATCAGTTAACATCAGTTAACATCTGTTAATATTAAACAGTTAATATTAATCAGTTAACATCAGTTAACATCAGTTAATATTAATCAGTTAATATCAGTTAACATCAGTTAATATCAGTTTTCATCAGTTAATATCAGTTAATATCTGTTAACATCTGTTAACATCAGTTAACATCAGTTAACATCAGTTAATATCAGTTTTCATCAGTTAATATCAGTTAATATCTGTTAACATCAGTTAACATCAGTTAACATTAGTTAATATTAATCAGTTAATATCAGTTAATATCAGTTAACATCAGTTAACATCAGTTTTCATCAGTTAATATCAGTTAATATCTGTTAACATCTGTTAACATCAGTTAACATCAGTTAACATCAGTTTTCATCAGTTAACATCAGTTAATATCTGTTAACATCTGTTAACATCAGTTAACATCAGTTAACATCAGTTAACATCAGTTAATATCTGTTAATATCAGTTAACATCAGTTAACATCTGTTAATATTAATCAGTTAACATCAGTTAACATCAGTTAATATTAATCAGTTAATATCAGTTAACATCAGTTAATATCAGTTTTCATCAGTTAATATCAGTTAATATCTGTTAACATCAGTTAACATCAGTTAACATTAGTTAATATTAATCAGTTACTATCACTTAATATCAGTTAACATCAGTTAACATAAGTTTTCATCAGTTAATATCAGTTAATATCTGTTAACATCTGTTAACATCAGTTAACATCAGTTAACATCAGTTTTCATCAGTTAACATCAGTTAATATCAGTTAATATCTGTTAACATCTGTTAACATCAGTTAACATCAGTTAACATCAGTTAATAACATCAGTTAACATCAGTTAAAATCAGTTTTCATCAGTTAACATCAGTTAATATCTGTTAACATCAGTTAACATAAGTTAGTAACATCAGTTAAAATCAGTTTTCATCAGTTAACATCAGTTAATATCTGTTAACATTAGTTAATATTAATCAGTTAATATCAGTTAATATCAGTTAACATCAGTTAACATCAGTTTTCATCAGTTAATATCAGTTAATATCTGTTAACATCTGTTAACATCAGTTAACATCAGTTAACATCAGTTAACATCAGTTAATAACATCAGTTAAAATCAGTTTTCATCAGTTAACATCAGTTAATATCTGTTAACATCAGTTAACATAAGTTAGTAACATCAGTTAACATCAGTTAACATCAGTTAAAATCAGTTGCGAGCATGGCTGAAAATGCTTCAACAATTTTAACAGTTTTAACAATTTTAAACGTTTAGTAAAAAGTCCTTGTTGGTTTTGCAGCTTAGCTAGCAAAGCATCCGACTCCCTTGCGCGCTCTTGTTCAGACAAGTTCTTGTATATCTCCTCGTGTTTGGTCACGTAGTGGCGATTCAAATTGTAATCCTTGAACACGGCGACCTGTACACCACAAACTAAGCACACGGCTTTACCTTTGACTTCTGTAAATAGATATTTAGCAGTCCATGTCTTGTTGAAAACGCGGCATTCGGTATCGATTTTTCTTTTGTTGCCGTGGGCTGACATGTTGAGGGCTAGCTTAGCATACCAGCATCACATGTAGCTGTTTACCTACGCATGTGCGTGACTACGTAAATAAAAAAACCTTTTCAAAATAAAAGCACACAGCCGTATTGCGTGCACGGCATAAATAGGCCTATTTTTTTTAATTTATGTTCTAATTTACTTGACCTCACGCGGGCCAGCCAGGGACAGCCAACGGGCCGGATGTGGCCCGCGGGCCGTAAAATGCCCAGGTCCGCTCTACACCCACCACTGTATCCCAATCCCAAATCCAGCAACAGCATCATCAAGTTGGCTGATGACACTACTGTGGTGGGGGCTCATCTCTGTGTGAGGTTCTCTGTGACCTCCCTGTGACCTCTCCGCGACCTCTCCGCGACCTCTCCGCGACCTCTGCGTGACCTCTCCGTGACATCGGAGGAGAAGCAGTACTGAAGCATCATTTAGTGTTTTTTCTTGTCTGTTGTTGTGAGCTTTCAGTGTGACGGCTCCTATGGTGACATTTTGCCGTGGCGTCCCGGGACGCGGCCGTAGGTATTCGCCCCGGGAGTCGAGGCAGACGTGAGGTAACGATCTCTCTGGTGGCGTTTTGCCGTGGCGTCCCGGGACGCGGCCGTAGGTAAACGCCCCGGGGGTCGAGGCAGACGTGGAGGTAACGATCTCTCTGGTGGCGTTTTGCCGTGGCGTCCCGGGACGCGGCCGTAGGTAAACGCCCCGGGGGTCGAGGCAGACGTGAGGTAACGATCTCTCTGGTGGCGTTTTGCCGTGGCGTCCCGGGACGCGGCCGTAGGTAAACGCCCCGGGGGTCGAGGCAGACGTGAGGTAACGATCTCTCTGGTGGCGTTTTGCCGTGGCGTCCCGGGACGCGGCCGTAGGTAAACGCCCCGGGGGTCGAGGCAGACGTGGAGGTAACGACCTCTCTGGTGGCGTTTTGCCGTGGCGTCCCGGGACGCGGCCGTAGGTAAACGCCCCGGGGGTCGAGGCAGACGTGAGGCAACGACCTCTCTGGTGGCGTTTTGCCGTGGCGTCCCGGGACGCGGCCGTAGGTAAACGCCCCGGGGGTCGAGGCAGACGTGGAGGTAACGACCTCTCTGGTGGCGTTTTGCCGTGGCGTCCCGGGACGCGGCCGTAGGTAAACGCCCCGGGGGTCGAGGCAGACGTGAGGTAACGATCTCTCTGGTGCCGTTTTGCCGTGGCGTCCCGGGACGCGGCCGTAGGTAAACGCCCCGGGGGTCGAGGCAGACGTGAGGTAACGATCTCTCTGGTGGCGTTTTGCCGTGGCGTCCCGGGATGTGGCCGTAGGTAAACGCCCCCGGGGGTCAAGGCAGACGTGAGGTAACGATCTCTCCGTTTCAGCCGTTAGAGCCGGCTTTCGCTCAGAGGAGACGGCCTCGTTTCCTCCTCCATCGTCCTCCTGGGAACGCCAGCAGCAGTTTCAGTGATTTCTCTCTTAACGCCGCCTCATCACGCCGCCTCATCACGCCGCCTCTTAACGCCACCAAATATCCACTTTAAACCCTCTGAGTAGTAAAACACGATACTCTGATGTTTCTGCTGTTTTTTCTCCGACACGTCTTTTTAAGAAGCTCAGCGATCACCGCCCGCCGTCCGCGGAGATGAGCTAATTAAATTGGTACTTTTTACAAGTCGAACTCAATAAATCTGAATAAATTAACAAGCATTACTAAGGCGGCGACATTAAATTTGCATAGTGCGTTTAATGAATATGCAGCCGCGAGTGGAAAGGTCTGCCACTGTGAACCCCGCCGGATTAACATAACTACTTCCAGCATGTTTCTTAAATAATGCTCTCATTTGCACATCACTGAGTTGGCTAATTTTGGCTTCGGCGAGGGCGGCCGTGTAATTAAAGAATCCCACTTTAATTTTTAATGAAGTTTATGTTACATCAATCCTGACGGTAACGAGCGGACGAGGAGACAGAAAGGCTGCTAATAATTAGATTCACAAACCGGTTTGAGGGATAATAACTCCTGAGGAGGAATTACACCACTAATTATTAATTAAATATTCATAGTATTGTACTGCAGAGGCGGCGGCGGCGACGACGGCTCGCTGTAAGCGGCCGACTCGGCGCCGGTGGAGCCCAGATGCCAAACGGCTTTTATCTGTGAAGGACTTGAGAGGCTCATAACGGCGCTCCAGACTGTCATCAATTATAATGACCCCTAAAACAAAAGCAGCCTGTAATTGGTCGTTGTCTGAGGCGGCGTGATGTCAGCGGTCTGAAACACCAGATTCCAGCAGATGGATTAACCCGTCGTGTGCTGAAGAAGAGTCCAACTGGTCTAGTTTATCTGTTATATCTATGTCTATGTCTATAGACATAGATATAACAACTTTTATTTTGAAGGAGCTGAGTGGAGCCAGCAGGGTACTAACCGACCGAGAGCCGTCCGGCTGGTGGAGAGAGTTATGTGTTGGCGTGACCTTTGACCTTTGACCTCTGTTTAACAGCAGTGAATTAACGGACGGTTAGGGGTTAGGAACCACAGAGGGTTCATGTTGGGGTTAGTTAGGGGTTAGGAACCACAGAGGGTTCATGTTGGGGTTAGTTAGGGGTTAGGAACCACGGAGGGTTCATGTTGGGTTAGTTAGAGGTTAGGAACCACAGAGGGTTCATGTTGGGGTTAGTTAGGGGTTAGGAACCACAGAGGGTTCATGTTGGGTTAGTTAGAGGTTAGGAACCACAGAGGGTTCATGATGGGGTTAGTTAGGGGTTAGGAACCACAGAGGGTTCATGTTGGGCAAGTTAGGGGTTAGGAACCACAGAGGGTGCATGTTGGGTTAGTTAGGGGTTAGGAACCACATAGGGTTCATGTTGGGGTTAGTTAGGGGTTAGGAACCACATAGGGTTCATGTTGGGTTAGTTAGGGGTTAGGAACCACAGAGGGTTCATGTTGGGTTAGTTAGGGGTTAGGAACCACATAGGGTTCATGTTGGGGTTAGTTAGGGGTTAGGAACCACATAGGGTTCATGTTGGGGTTAGTTAGGGGTTAGGAACCACAGAGGGTTCATGTTGGGCAAGTTAGGGGTTAGGAACCACAGAGGGTGCATGTTGGGTTAGTTAGGGGTTAGGAACCACATAGGGTTCATGTTGGGGTTAGTTAGGGGTTAGGAACCACATAGGGTTCATGTTGGGTTAGTTAGGGGTTAGGAACCACATAGGGTTCATGTTGGGGTTAGTTAGGGGTTAGGAACCACATAGGGTTCATGTTGGGTTAGTTAGGGGTTAGGAACGACAGAGGGTTTATGTTGGGTTAGTTAGGGGTTAGGAACCACATAGGGTTCATGTTGGGGTTAGTTAGGGGTTAGGAACCACAGAGGGTTCATGTTGGGTTAGTTAGAGGTTAGGAACCACAGAGGGTTCATGATGGGGTTAGTTAGGGGTTAGGAACCACAGAGGGTTCATGTTGGGCAAGTTAGGGGTTAGGAACCACAGAGGGTGCATGTTGGGTTAGTTAGGGGTTAGGAACCACATAGGGTTCATGTTGGGGTTAGTTAGGGGTTAGGAACCACATAGGGTTCATGTTGGGTTAGTTAGGGGTTAGGAACCACAGAGGGTTTATGTTGGGTTAGTTAGGGGTTAGGAACCACATAGGGTTCATGTTGGGGTTAGGAACCACAGAGGGTTCATGTTGGGGTTAGTTAGAGGTTAGGAACCACAGAGGGTTCATGTTGGGGTTAGTTAGGGGTTAGGAACCACAGAGGGTTCATGTTGGGTTAGTTAGGGGTTAGGAACCACGGAGGGTTCATGTTGGGGTTAGTTAGAGGTTAGGAACCACAGAGGGTTCATGTTGGGGTTAGTTAGGGGTTAGGAACCACATAGGGTTCATGTTGGGGTTAGTTAGGGGTTAGGAACCACAGAGGGTTCACGTTGAGTTAGTTAGGGGTTAGGAACCACGGAGGGTTCATGTTGGGGTTAGTTAGGGGTTAGGAACCACATAGGGTTCATGTTGGGGTTAGTTAGGGGTTAGGAACCACAGAGGGTTCATGTTGGGGTTAGTTAGGGGTTAGGAACCACGGAGGGTTCATGTTGGGGTTAGTTAGAGGTTAGGAACCACAGAGGGTTCATGTTGGGTTAGTTAGGGGTTAGGAACCACGGAGGGTTCATGTTGGGTTAGTTAGGGGTTAGGAACCACAGAGGGTTCATGTTGGGGTTAGTTAGGGGTTAGGAACCACAGAGGGTTCATGTTGGGGTTAGTTAGGGGTTAGGAACCACATAGGGTTCATGTTGGGGTTAGTTAGAGGTTAGGAACCACAGAGGGTTCATGTTGGGGTTAGTTAGGGGTTAGGAACCACAGAGGGTTCATGTTGGGGTTAGTTAGGGGTTAGGAACCACAGAGGGTTCATGTTGGGGTTAGTTAGAGGTTAGGAACCACAGAGGGTTCATGTTGGGGTTAGTTAGGGGTTAGGAACCACGGAGGGTTCATGTTGGGGTTAGTTAGAGGTTAGGAACCACAGAGGGTTCATGTTGGGGTTAGTTAGGGGTTAGGAACCACATAGGGTTCATGTTGGGGTTAGTTAGGGGTTAGGAACCACAGAGGGTTCACATTGGGTTAGTTAGGGGTTAGGAACCACGGAGGGTTCATGTTGGGGTTAGTTAGGGGTTAGGAACCACATAGGGTTCATGTTGGGGTTAGTTAGGGGTTAGGAACCACAGAGGGTTCATGTTGGGGTTAGTTAGGGGTTAGGAACCACGGAGGGTTCATGTTGGGGTTAGTTAGAGGTTAGGAACCACAGAGGGTTCATGTTGGGTTAGTTAGGGGTTAGGAACCACGGAGGGTTCATGTTGGGTTAGTTAGAGGTTAGGAACCACAGAGGTTCATGTTGGGGTTAGTTAGAGGTTAGGAACCACATAGGGTTCATGTTGGGGTTAGTTAGGGGTTAGGAACCACGGAGGGTTCATGTTGGGGTTAGTTAGAGGTTAGGAACCACGGAGGGTTCATGTTGGGGTTAGTTAGGGGTTAGGAACCACAGAGGGTTCATGTTGGGGTTAGTTAGGGGTTAGGAACCACGGAGGGTTCATGTTGGGGTTAGTTAGGGGTTAGGAACCACGGAGGGTTCATGTTGGGGTTAGTTAGGGGTTAGGAACCACGGAGGGTTCATGTTGGGTTAGTTAGAGGTTAGGAACCACAGAGGGTTCATGTTGGGGTTAGTTAGAGGTTAGGAACCACGGAGGGTTCATGTTGGGGTTAGTTAGAGGTTAGGAACCACAGAGGGTTCATGTTGGGGTTAGTTAGGGGTTAGGAACCACAGAGGGTTCATGTTGGGGTTAGTTAGTGGTTAGGAACCACAGAGGGTTCATGTTGGGGTTAGTTAGGGGTTAGGAACCACAGAGGGTTCATGTTGGGGTTAGTTAGAGGTTAGGAACCACAGAGGGTTCATGTTGGGGTTAGTTAGGGGTTAGGAACCACGGAGGGTTCATGTTGGGGTTAGTTAGAGGTTAGGAACCACGGAGGGTTCATGTTGGGGTTAGTTAGGGGTTAGGAACCACAGAGGGTTCATGTTGGGGTTAGTTAGGGGTTAGGAACCACAGAGGGTTCATGTTGGGGTTAGTTAGGGGTTAGGAACCACAGAGGGTTCATGTTGGGGTTAGTTAGAGGTTAGGAACCACAGAGGGTTCATGTTGGGGTTAGTTAGGGGTTAGGAACCACGGAGGGTTCATGTTGGGGTTAGTTAGGGGTTAGGAACCACAGAGGGTTCATGTTGGGTTAGTTAGGGGTTAGGAACCACAGAGGGTTCATGTTGGGGTTAGTTAGGGGTTAGGAACCACAGAGGGTTCATGTTGGGGTTAGTTAGAGGTTAGGAACCACAGAGGGTTCATGTTGGGGTTAGTTAGGGGTTAGGAACCACAGAGGGTTCATGTTGGGGTTAGTTAGAGGTTAGGAACCACAGAGGGTTCATGTTGGGGTTAGTTAGGGGTTAGGAACCACAGAGGGTTCATGTTGGGGTTAGTTAGGGGTTAGGAACCACAGAGGGTTCATGTTGGGGTTAGTTAGAGGTTAGGAACCACAGAGGGTTCATGTTGGGGTTAGTTAGGGGTTAGGAACCACAGAGGGTTCATGTTGGGGTTAGTTAGGGGTTAGGAACCACAGAGGGTTCATGTTGGGGTTAGTTAGAGGTTAGGAACCACAGAGGGTTCATGTTGGGGTTAGTTAGGGGTTAGGAACCACAGAGGGTTCATGTTGGGGTTAGTTAGGGGTTAGGAACCACAGAGGGTTCATGTTGGGGTTAGTTAGGGGTTAGGAACCACGGAGGGTTCATGTTGGGTTAGTTAGGGGTTAGGAACCACAGCGGTGGAGGAGGTGGAGGAGGAGGAAGTGGAGGAGGAAGTGGAGGAGGAGGAGGAGGAGGAAGTGGAGGAGGTAGAGGAGGAGGAGGAGGAGGAAGAGGATGAGGAGGAGGAAGAGGAGGAGGAAGAGGAGGAGGTAGAGGTAAAGCAGGAGGAGGAGGAGGAGGAGGAAGAGGAGGAGGTAGAGGAGGAGGTAGAGGAGGAGGAGGAGGAGGAAGAGGATGAGGAGGAGGAAGAGGAGGAGGAAGAGGAGGAGGTAGAGGTAAAGCAGGAGGAGGAGGAGGAGGAAGAGGAGGAGGTAGAGGAGGAGGTAGAGGAGGAGGAGGAGGAGGAAGAGGATGAGGAGGAGGAAGAGGAGGAGGAAGAGGAGGAGGTAGAGGTAAAGGAGGAGGAGGAGGAGGGAGGAGGAAGAGGAGGAGGAAGAGGAGGAGGAAGAGGAGGAGGTAGAGGTAAAGCAGGAGGAGGAGGAGGAGGAGGAAGTGGAGGAGGTAGAGGTAAAGCAGGAGGAGGAGGAGGAGGAGGAGGAAGAGGAGGAGGTAGAGGAGGAGAAGGAGGTAGAGGAGGAGGAGGAGGAGGAGGAGGAGGAGGAGGTAGAGGAGGAGGGAGGAGGAGGAGGAGGAGGTAGAGGAGGAGGAAGAGGAGGAGGGAGGAGGAGGAGGAGGAGGTAGAGGAGGAGGAAGAGGAGGAGGTAGAGGTAAAGGAGGAGGAGGAGGAGGAAGAGGAGGAGGTAGAGGTAAAGGAGGAGGAGGAGGAGGAGGAGGAGGAGGAGGTAGAGGAGGAGGGAGGAGGAGGAGGAGGAGGTAGAGGAGGAGGAAGAGGAGGAGGTAGAGGTAAAGGAGGAGGAGGAGGAGGAAGAGGAGGAGGTAGAGGAGGAGGAAGAGGAGGAGGTAGAGGAGGAGGAGGAGGAAGAGGATGAGGTAGAGGATGAGAAGGAGGTAGAGGAGGAGGAGGAGGAGGAGGAGGAGGTAGAGGAGGAGGGAGGAGGAGGAGGAGGAGGTAGAGGAGGAGGAAGAGGAGGAGGAGGAAGAGGAGGAGGTAGAGGTAAAGGAGGAGGAGGAGGAGGAAGAGGAGGAGGTAGAGGAGGAGGAGAGGAGGAGGTAGAGGAGGAGGAGGAGGAGGAGGAAGAGGATGAGGTAGAGGAGGAGAAGGAGGTAGAGGAGGAGGAGGAGGAGGAGGAGGAGGAGGTAGAGGAGGAGGGAGGAGGAGGACGTAGAGGAGGAGGTAGAGGAGGAGGAAGAGGAGGAGGAGGAAGAGGAGGAGGTAGAGGTAAAGGAGGAGGAGGAGGAGGAGGAAGAGGAGGAGGTAGAGGAGGAGGAAGAGGAGGAGGTAGAGGAGGAGGAGGAGGAGGAGGAGGAAGAGGATGAGGTAGAGGAGGAGAAGGAGGTAGAGGAGGAGGAGGAGGAGGAGGAGGAGGTAGAGGTAAAGCAGGAGGAGGTAGAGGAGGAGGAAGTGGAGGAGGAAGAGGAGGAGGAAGAGGAGGAGGTAGAGGTAAAGCAGGAGGAGGTAGAGGAGGAGGAAGTGGAGGAGGAAGAGGAGGAGGAAGAGGAGGAGGTAGAGGTAAAGCAGGAGGAGGAAGAGGAGGAGGAAGAGGAGGAGGTAGAGGTAAAGCAGGAGGAGGAGGAGGAGGAGGAAGTGGAGGAGGTAGAGGTAAAGCAGGAGGAGGAGGAGGAGGAGGAAGAGGAGGAGGCAGAGGAGGAGGTAGAGGAGGAGGAGGAGGAGGAGGAAGAGGATGAGGTAGAGGAGGAGAAGGAGGTAGAGGAGGAGGAGGAGGAGGAGGAGGAGGAGGTAGAGGAGGAGGGAGGAGGAGGACGTAGAGGAGGAGGTAGAGGAGGAGGAAGAGGAGGAGGAGGAAGAGGAGGAGGTAGAGGTAAAGGAGGAGGAGGAGGAGGAGGAAGAGGAGGAGGTAGAGGAGGAGGAAGAGGAGGAGGTAGAGGAGGAGGAGGAGGAGGAGGAGGAAGAGGATGAGGTAGAGGAGGAGAAGGAGGTAGAGGAGGAGGAGGAGGAGGAGGAGGAGGTAGAGGTAAAGCAGGAGGAGGTAGAGGAGGAGGAAGTGGAGGAGGAAGAGGAGGAGGAAGAGGAGGAGGTAGAGGTAAAGCAGGAGGAGGTAGAGGAGGAGGAAGTGGAGGAGGAAGAGGAGGAGGAAGAGGAGGAGGTAGAGGTAAAGCAGGAGGAGGAAGAGGAGGAGGAAGAGGAGGAGGTAGAGGTAAAGCAGGAGGAGGAGGAGGAGGAGGAAGTGGAGGAGGTAGAGGTAAAGCAGGAGGAGGAGGAGGAGGAAGAGGAGGAGCAGAGGAGCGATAGAGGAGGAGAGAGGAGAGGAGGAGGAGAGAAGGATGAGGTAGAGGAGGAGAAGGAGGTAGAGGAGGAGGAGGAGGAGGAGGAGGAGGAGGTAGAGGAGGAGGGAGGAGGAGGACGTAGAGGAGGAGGTAGAGGAGGAGGAAGAGGAGGAGGTAGGAGAGGAGAGAAGGGAGGAGGAGGATGAGGAGGTAGAGGAGGAGGAAGAGGAGGAGGAGGAGGAGGAGGTCATTACAGTCCTCTGGAACGTTCTCCGTCTCGTGTATTTAATGGATCTGTGTTTCTGCAGCATCAGGAGGACTTGGGGATGGATACGGAGCGCTCCCCATTGGTCCACTGAAGAGCTGTTGATGTTCCATAAATCCCAGTCAGGAGGAGTTTAATTGAGTTATACCACGCTGAATTACCTCGCAGCTAAATAACATCCAGGTCCCAGCAAATGGAATAATTAGACCCCGGACAAACTGCTATGGAGTAATGGAGAGTTATCCCGAGTGACGCGGCGGCAGATATTCATGGATGTGATGCTCTCCATCGGCTGCAGTTAGACAGGAAGGCCGAGCGAGTTTAGTTTGTCTGACTCTCTTCCAGATGTTCTATAAACCTTATATTAATGGTATAAACCTCTAAACCATCACAAAGCTTAGTGGAAACAACCTGACCGCAGGCTCCATTTAGTAGCTCTTCTGGAGCTTTCAAGTGTATCACATGACCTTCATCAGATGGATTTTGAGGTGGAATCGTAGATGCTTGAACTTCCACGGTGGAACTTTGATGAGAGCGTTCAAGTACAGTTTCCATCTGCGAAGGAAGCTCATGTGATACGAGCGAAAGCTCCAGAAGCATCTCTGTTACTGGAAATGTTGATTCCAGCTGCTGTAATTAGTGTACAGATGTGAAGATGTAGATCAGCCTGGTGGAGTCATAATCTCGCCTCATTCGCCGCTCTTCACCGCCGCTAATCGCCTTCCAATTAGCAGCTCTCCTGAAGACCTCCACTCGTTACTAATCAGCCTCCACTTTGCTTAATCAGCGGTTTAATTGGAGTAACGACCTCGTGAACACAGAGAGCCACCGGAGCGTGCACACACACACACACACACACACATACACACACACCTGCTGAACCCCGACACGCTGCTGGGAATCGAACCCGCGATCCCGGTGCTGTTGGTGCTGCAGGAGACCCGACCACGATAAACTATGGGCGTTTAAACCCAGGGCTTCACCTTTCAGGCTTCAATCAACTGACTGGTGGAGTACATCCTGAGAGACACTACTCAGGGCACATTTCCCCAGGATTAATTAATCATTCAGTTGTTTTTATTTTCATTTAATTAACTCTCATTGGTCAAAGATAAGATGATCTCTTATTAAAGATGTCATGTTCAGTGGAGCTGCAACCATTAACTGATTAATCAATTAGCTGATCCATCAATTATTTAATTGGCGGGGTGGACGGCGTGTAGGGAGGAGGTCGGGTGAACGGCGTGTAGGGAGGAGGTCGGGGTGAACGGCGTGTAGGGAGGAGGTCGGGTGGACGGCGTGTAGGGAGGAGGTCGGGGTGAACGGCGTGTAGGGAGGAGGTCGGGGTGGACGGCGTGTAGGGAGGAGGTCGGGGTGGACGGCGTGTAAAGAGGAGGTCGGGTGACGGCGTGTAGGGAGGAGGTCTGGGTGGACGGCGTGTAGGGAGGAGGTCGGGGTGGACGGCGTGTAGGGAGGAGGTCGGGGTGGGACGGCGTGTAGGGAGGAGGTCGGGGTGAACGGCGTGTAGGGAGGAGGTCGGGGTGAACGGCGTGTAGGGAGGACGTCGGGGTGGACGGCGTGTAGGGAGGAGGTCTGGGTGGACGGCGTGTAGGGAGGAGGTCGGGGTGGGACGGCGTGTAGGGAGGAGGTCGGGGTGAACGGCGTGTAGGGAGGAGGTCGGGGTGGACGGCGTGTAGGGAGGAGGTCGGGGTGGACGGCGTGTAGGAGGAGGTCGGGGTGGACGGCGTGTAGGGAGGAGGTCGGGGTGAACGGCGTGTAGGGAGGAGGTCGGGGTGGACGGCGTGTAGGGAGGAGGTCGGGGTGAACGGCGTGTAGGGAGGAGGTCGGGGTGGACGGCGTGTAGGGAGGAGGTCGGGGTGAAGGGCGTGTAGGGAGGAGGTCGGGGTGGACGGCGTGTAGGGAGGAGGTCGGGGTGAACGGCGTGTAGGGAGGAGGTCGGGGTGAAGGGCGTGTAGGGAGGAGGTCGGGGTGAACGGCGTGTAGGGAGGAGGTCGGGGTGAAGGGCGTATAGGGAGGAGGTCGGGGTGAACGGCGTGTAGGGAGGAGTTCGGGGTGAAGGGCGTATAGGGAGGGGTCGGGGTGGACGGCGTGTAGGGAGGAGGTCGGGGTGGACGGCGTGTAAAGAGGAGGTCGGGTGAACGGCGTGTAGGGAGGAGGTCGGGGTGAAGGGCGTATAGGGAGGAGGTCGGGGTGAACGGCGTGTAGGGAGGAGGTCGGGGTGAAGGGCGTATAGGGAGGAGGTCGGGGTGAACGGCGTGTAGGGAGGAGGTCGGGTGAACGGCGTGTAGGGAGGAGGTCGGGGTGAACGGCGTGTAGGGAGGAGGTCGGGTGAAGGGCGTATAGGGAGGAGGTCGGGGTGGAACGGCGTGTAGGGAGGAGTCGGGGTGGACGGCGTGTAAAGAGGAGGTCGGGGTGAACGGCGTGTAGGGAGGAGGTCGGGGTGGACGGCGTGTAGGGAGGAGGTCGGGGTGGACGGCGTGTAAAGAGGAGGTCGGGGTGGACGGCGTGTAGGGAGGAGGTCTGGGTGGACGGCGTGTAGGGAGGAGGTCGGGGTGGACGGCGTGTAGGGAGGAGGTCTGGGTGGACGGCGTGTAGGGAGGACGTCGGGGTGGACGGCGTGTAGGGAGGAGGTCGGGGTGGACGGCGTGTAGGGAGGAGGTCGGGGTGGACGGCGTGTAGGGAGGACGTCGGGTGGACGGCGTGTAGGGAGGAGGTCGGGGTGGACGGCGTGTAGGGAGGAGGTCGGGGTGGACGGCGTGTAGGGAGGACGTCGGGGTGGACGGCGTGTAGGGAGGAGGTCGGGGTGGACGGCGTGTAGGGAGGAGGTCGGGGTGAACGGCGTGTAGGGAGGAGGTCGGGGTGGACGGCGTGTAGGGAGGAGGTCGGGGTGGACGGCGTGTAAAGAGGAGGTCGGGGTGAACGGCGTGTAGGGAGGAGGTCTGGGTGGACGGCGTGTAGGGAGGAGGTCGGGGTGGACGGCGTGTAGGGAGGAGGTCGGGGTGGACGGCGTGTAGGGAGGACGTCGGGGTGGACGGCGTGTAGGGAGGAGGTCGGGGTGAACGGCGTGTAGGGAGGAGGTCGGGGTGGACGGCGTGTAGGGAGGAGGTCGGGGTGAACGGCGTGTAGGGAGGAGGTCGGGGTGGACGGCGTGTAGGGAGGAGGTCGGGGTGGACGGCGTGTAAAGAGGAGGTCGGGGTGAACGGCGTGTAGGGAGGAGGTCTGGGTGGACGGCGTGTAGGGAGGAGGTCGGGGTGGACGGCGTGTAAAGAGGAGGTCGGGGTGAACGGCGTGTAGGGAGGAGGTCGGGGTGAACGGCGTGTAGGGAGGAGGTCGGGGTGGACGGCGTGTAGGGAGGAGGTCGGGGTGAACGGCGTGTAGGGAGGAGGTCGGGGTGAAGGGCGTATAGGGAGGAGGTCGGGGTGAACGGCGTGTAGGGAGGAGGTCGGGGTGAAGGGCGTATAGGGAGGAGGTCGGGGTGGACGGCGTGTAGGGAGGAGGTCGGGGTGGACGGCGTGTAAAGAGGAGGTCGGGGTGAACGGCGTGTAGGGAGGAGGTCTGGGTGGACGGCGTGTAGGGAGGAGGTCGGGGTGAAGGGCGTGTAGGGAGGACGTCGGGGTGGACGGCGTGTAGGGAGGAGGTCTGGGTGGACGGCGTGTAGGGAGGAGGTCGGGGTGGACGGCGTGTAGGGAGGAGGTCGGGGTGGACGGCGTGTAGGGAGGAGGTCGGGGTGGACGGCGTGTAGGGAGGAGGTCGGGGTGGACGGCGTGTAGGGAGGAGGTCGGGGTGGACGGCGTGTAGGGAGGAGGTCTGGGTGGACGGCGTGTAGGGAGGAGGTCGGGGTGGACGGCGTGTAGGGAGGAGGTCGGGGTGGACGGCGTGTAGGGAGGAGGTCTGGGTGGACGGCGTGTAAAGAGGAGGTCGGGGTGAACGGCGTGTAGGGAGGAGGTCGGGGTGGACGGCGTGTAGGGAGGAGGTCGGGGTGAAGGGCGTGTAGGGAGGACGTCGGGGTGGACGGCGTGTAGGGAGGAGGTCGGGGTGAACGGCGTGTAGGGAGGAGGTCGGGGTGAACGGCGTGTAGGGAGGAGGTCGGGGTGAAGGGCGTGTAGGGAGGAGGTCGGGGTGAACGGCGTGTAGGGAGGAGGTCGGGGTGGACGGCGTGTAGGGAGGAGGTCGGGGTGGACGGCGTGTAAAGAGGAGGTCTGGGTGGACGGCGTGTAGGGAGGAGGTCGGGGTGGACGGCGTGTAAAGAGGAGGTCGGGGTGAACGGCGTGTAGGGAGGAGGTCGGGGTGAACGGCGTGTAGGGAGGAGGTCGGGGTGAAGGGCGTATAGGGAGGAGGTCGGGGTGAACGGCGTGTAGGGAGGAGGTCGGGGTGAAGGGCGTATAGGGAGGAGGTCGGGGTGAACGGCGTGTAGGGAGGAGGTCGGGGTGAAGGGCGTATAGGGAGGAGGTCGGGGTGGACGGCGTGTAGGGAGGAGGTCGGGGTGGACGGCGTGTAAAGAGGAGGTCGGGGTGAACGGCGTGTAGGGAGGAGGTCGGGGTGAACGGCGTGTAGGGAGGAGGTCGGGGTGAACGGCGTGTAAAGAGGAGGTCGGGGTGAACGGCGTGTAAAGAGGAGGTCGGGGTGAACGGCGTGTAGGGAGGAGGTCGGGGTGAAGGGCGTGTAAAGAGGAGGTCGGGGTGGACGGCGTGTAAAGAGGAGGTCGGGGTGAACGGCGTGTAGGGAGGAGGTCGGGGTGAAGGGCGTGTAAAGAGGAGGTCGGGGTGGACGGCGTGTAGGGAGGAGGTCGGGGTGAACGGCGTGTAAAGAGGAGGTCGGGGTGAACGGCATGTAGGGAGGAGGTCGGGGTGAACGGCGTGTAAAGAGGAGGTCGGGGTGAACGGCGTGTAGGGAGGAGGTCGGGGTGGACGGCGTGTAGGGAGGAGGTCGGGGTGAACGGCGTGTAGGGAGGAGGTCGGGGTGGACGGCGTGTAGGGAGGAGGTCGGGGTGAACGGCGTGTAAAGAGGAGGTCGGGGTGAAGGGCGTGTAGGGAGGAGGTCGGGGTGGACGGCGTGTAGGGAGGAGGTCGGGGTGAACGGCGTGTAGGGAGGAGGTCGGGGTGAACGGCGTGTAGGGAGGAGGTCGGGGTGGACGGCGTGTAGGGAGGAGGTCGGGGTGGACGGCGTGTAGGGAGGAGGTCGGGGTGAACGGCGTGTAAAGAGGAGATCGGGGTGGACGGCGTGTAAAGAGGAGGTCGGGGTGAACGGCGTGTAAAGAGGAGGTCGGGGTGGACGGCGTGTAGGGAGGAGGTCGGGGTGAACGGCGTGTAAAGAGGAGGTCGGGGTGGACGGCGTGTAGGGAGGAGGTCGGGGTGAACGGCGTGTAGGGAGGAGGTCGGGGTGAACGGCGTGTAAAGAGGAGGTCGGGGTGGACGGCGTGTAGGGAGGAGGTCGGGGTGAACGGCGTGTAAAGAGGAGGTCGGGGTGGACGGCGTGTAGGGAGGAGGTCGGGGTGAACGGCGTGTAAAGAGGAGGTCGGGGTGGACGGCGTGTAGGGAGGAGGTCGGGGTGAACGGCGTGTAGGGAGGAGGTCGGGGTTGATGAGTGGGTTCTAAAAACACCAGACTGTCACCAGGAGAACACTCTTGGTGCCCCGTGTGAGGCCAGAAGTCGTTGAAGTGGATTTATTAGTAACTTCTGTTCTTCAGTTTCAGAACTTCTGGAGTATCCTGTATCCTGTATACTGTAACGAGCAGAAACTGATTCATGTAGCTGGACATTCGTAGGAAAATGTGTGACGACCCCTCCCCACCACTAGGTGTGTGTTGGCTCGCTGGTCTCTTTGTTTCTTGCAGGCTCTGGTTGAGGCGGGGACATGAGGACATGATGGGTTGATGAGCTACACCTGGGCCCGGTGTAGCGCTGACTATAAAACCCTCTTCGCCATTCAGAACGCGCTCTCTCTCCATGCACACACATCACTCCATTCCTGTGGACATCGCGGTGCGGCTATTCTTCCTCTTTTTCTCCATGCACCCACACACACTTATCCATGCACTCCTACACCACTGATTACTGATACTGATCTTTACATTTATTCATGAATTGGTGTTTTGTAAATAAACTCCGTTACTTTTTGCATTTACCTCGTCTCCACTCCCATTTTTGTTGCAACCTAAGAGCCGGGTTGTAACAAATGAATGAGAAAAGAGGAAAACCTTTTATTAAGATATAACAGGAACCGTTGTGAGAGGATCCTTTTCCAAGATGGCGCCGCTTTTATTCCCTGATAAGAGAAGGTTATCAGATGTTATGGGACCAGTAACATAAACTGGGGCTGTATACCCCCCCCCCCCCCCCCGTATCCAAACAGAGTAATTGAGTGATTTACATTGTTCTGAACCGTCTCCTCCTCCTGATAAATCAGCAGCTCTAACCGGGGGGGAGGCAGGTTGTAGGCGGCGTGCTGGGTGGTAACGGCCATGACACATTCAGTGGCACCCATTCATTTATATCATAATAAGGGCAACCCGGGGCGGCAGCAGCGCGGGGGGGGGAGGGGGGGGGGGGGTGTGTGTGATATATCCATCACAAATTGGAGCCTCGGCGGCGCTCGGAATATTTAAATATGAGAGAACGTTATTTAGTCTGACGCTTACCTCAGTTACCTGTACACTGAGCTCATCATAGTGTGGTTACTATGGGTTACCTGTACACTGAGCTCATCATAGTGTGGTTACTATGGGTTACCTGTACACTGAGCTCATCATAGTGTGGTTACTATGGGTTACCTGTACACTGAGCTCATCATAGTGTGGTTACTATGGGTTACCTGTACACTGAGCTCATCATAGTGTGGTTACTATGGGTTACCTGTACACTGAGCTCATCATAGTGTGGTTACTATGGGTTACCTGTACACTGAGCTCATCATAGTGTGGTTACTATGGGTTACCTGTACACTGAGCTCATCATAGTGTGGTTACTATGGGTTACCTGTACACTGAGCTCATCACAGTGTGGTTACTATGGGTTACCTGTACACTGCGGGGGGGGGAGGGGGGGGGGGGGTGTGTGTGATATATCCATCACAAATTGGAGCCTCGGCGGCGCTCGGAATATTTAAATATGAGAGAACGTTATTTAGTCTGACGCTTACCTCAGTTACCTGTACACTGAGCTCATCACAGTGTGGTTACTATGGGTTACCTGTACACTGAGCTCATCACAGTGTGGTTACTATGGGTTACCTGTACACTGAGCTCATCACAGTGTGGTTACTATGGGTTACCTGTACACTGAGCTCATCACAGTGTGGTTACTATGGGTTACCTGTACATTGAGCTCATCACAGTGTGGTTACTATGGGTTACCTGTACACTGAGCTCATCACAGTGTGGTTACTATGGGTTACCTGTACGCTGAGCTCATCATAGTGTGGTTACTATGGGTTACCTGTACGCTGAGCTCATCATAGTGTGGTTACTATGGGTTACCTGTACACTGAGCTCATCATAGTGTGGTTACTATGGGTTACCTGTACACTGAGCTCATCACAGTGTGGTTACTATGGGTTACCTGTACATTGAGCTCATCACAGTGTGGTTACTATGGGTTACCTGTACACTGAGCTCATCACAGTGTGGTTACTATGGGTTACCTGTACGCTGAGCTCATCATAGTGTGGTTACTATGGGTTACCTGTACGCTGAGCTCATCATAGTGTGGTTACTATGGGTTACCTGTACACTGAGCTCATCATAGTGTGGTTACTATGGGTTACCTGTACACTGAGCTCATCACAGTGTGGTTACTATGGGTTACCTGTACACTGAGCTCATCATAGTGTGGTTACTATGGGTTACCTGTACACTGAGCTCATCATAGTGTGGTTACTATGGGTTACCTGTACACTGAGCTCATCACAGTGTGGTTACTATGGGTTACCTGTACACTGAGCTCATCATAGTGTGGTTACTATGGGTTACCTGTACACTGAGCTCATCATAGTGTGGTTACTATGGGTTACCTGTACGCTGAGCTCATCATAGTGTGGTTACTATGGGTTACCTGTACACTGAGCTCATCATAGTGTGGTTACTATGGGTTACCTGTACACTGAGCTCATCATAGTGTGGTTACTATGGGTTACCTGTACGCTGAGCTCATCACAGTGTGGTTACTATGGGTTACCTGTACACTGAGCTCATCACAGTGTGGTTACTATGGGTTACCTGTACACTGAGCTCATCATAGTGTGGTTACTATGGGTTACCTGTACACTGAGCTCATCACAGTGTGGTTACTATGGGTTACCTGTACGCTGAGCTCATCATAGTGTGGTTACTATGGGTTACCTGTACACTGAGCTCATCATAGTGTGGTTACTATGGGTTACCTGTACACTGAGCTCATCATAGTGTGGTTACCATCGGTTACCTTCATGCTGAGCTCATCATAGTGTGGTTACCATCGGTTACTACTAGTACTAGTACTAGTAGAGACTAGTATCTAGTCTCTACTAGTACCAGTACTAGTAGAGACTAGTATCTAGTCTCTATTAACTAGCATTATTATTATCTATTAACTTATATCTCTTCTTAAAACACTGATCAGTGATCCTCACTGTTGTTCCTCCACTCCAGTTCATCATCATCATCATCATCACATTTCATACACCTTCCTGCTGACACTGATAATCACCAGAACACCACATATGGATTCATCCGCCGCTGAAAATAGTCCCCAACGAAGTCCTTATTCCCTCCTGTTCGTTGATAGAAACTACAATGAGATTACTGATGAAACTATAGATTACATTATTATTATTATTATAGATTAGTGTTTTTAACATCTTCAGTAGGAACCAATGAGCAGGGAGCTGAGACACAGACAGGAAGTCAGACAGAGTTGAGAGACGGACACTAACATGTTTCAGATCAGATCACAATCTCAGTTGATTATATTAAAGTTTTAACAGCTTTAGTCAGAATGTCTTTGGGGGAGGCTTTTGTCATTTAATTGTATTATTTTGGCTCATAATACGATTATTATTAATATGTTAGAGCGTCCATCATAAACAGTACACATCTGCTTCACTTGACCTTTTTATATTTTAAACATTTATTTAAATGACATTTTGAGAGAAACATAATTCCTTCTTTAGTTATGTTGATTGAAATGTTGCTAAATAGATTAATTGGTTAATCGGAGTAAACAATCAATCTGATGATGTCATACTGAACTGCAGGATATTATTCTAATGGGCATTAACAATTATTATTAATATTGTAAAAGGCATTAACAATTATTAATAACATTCTAACAGGCATTAACAATTATTAATAACATTCTAACAGGCATTAACAATTATTAATAACATTCTAACAGGCACTAACAATTAATAATAACAATCTAAAAGGCATTAACAATTATTAATAACATTCTAACAGGCAATAACAATTATTAATAACATTCTTACAGATATTAACAATTAAAAATAACATTCTAACAGGCAATAACAATTATTAATAACATTCTTACAGATATTAACAATTAAAAATAACATTCTAAAAGGCATTAACAATTATTAATAACATTGTAACAGGCAATAACAATTATTAATAACATTCTTACAGATATTAACAATTAAAAATAACATTCTAAAAGGCATTAACAATTATTAATAACATTGTAACAGGCATTAACAATTCTGAGTAACATTCTAAAAGGCATTAACAATTATTAATAACATTGTAACAGGCATTAACAATTATGAGTAACATTCTAAAAGGCATTAACAATTATTAATAACATTGTAACAGGCATTAACAATTCTGAGTAACATTCTAAAAGGCATTAACAATTATTAATAACATTCTTACAGATATTAACAATTAAAAATAACATTCTAAAAGGCATTAACAATTATTAATAACATTGTAACAGGCATTAACAATTATTAATAACATTAGAAAAGGCATTAACAATTATTAATAACATTCGAAAAGGCATTAACAATTATGAGTAACATTCTAAAAGGCATTAACAATTATTAATAACATTGTAACAGGCATTAACAATTCTGAGTAACATTCTAAAAGGCATTAACAATTATTAATAACATTGTAACAGGCATTAACAATTATGAGTAACATTCTAAAAGGCATTAACAATTATTAATAACATTGTAACAGGCATTAACAATTCTGAGTAACATTCTAAAAGGCATTAACAATTATTAATAACATTCTTACAGATATTAACAATTAAAAATAACATTCTAAAAGGCATTAACAATTATTAATAACATTGTAACAGGCATTAACAATTATTAATAACATTAGAAAAGGCATTAACAATTATTAATAACATTCGAAAAGGCATTAACAATTATGAGTAACATTCTAAAAGGCATTAACAATTATTAATAACATTGTAACAGGCATTAACAATTCTGAGTAACATTCTAAAAGGCATTAACAATTATTAATAACATTCTAAAAGGCATTAACAATTATTAATAACATTCTTACAGATATTAACAATTAAAAATAACATTCTAAAAGGCATTAACAATTATTAATAACATTGTAACAGGCATTAACAATTCTGAGTAACATTCTAAAAGGCATTAACAATTATTAATAACATTCTAAAAGGCATTAAAAATTATTAATAACATTCTAACAGGCAATAACAATTATTAATAACATTCTAAAAGGCATTAACAATTAATAATAACATTCTGACAGGCAATAACAATTATTAATAATATTCTAAAAGGCATTAACAATTATTAATAACATTCTAAAAGGCATTAACAATTATTAATAACATTGTAACAGGCATTAAAAATTATTAATAACATTCGAAAAGGCATTAACAATTATTAATAACATTTTAAAAGGCATTAACAATTATTAATAACATTTTAACAGGCATTAACAATTATTAATAACATTCTAAAAGGCATTAACAATTATTAATAACATTCTAACAGGAATTAACAATTATTAATAACATTCTAATAGGCAATAACAATTATTAATAACATTCTAAAAGGCATTAACAATTAATAATAACATTCTGACAGGCATTAACAATTATTAGTAATATTCTAAAAGGCTTTAACAATTATGAGTAACTTTCTAAAAGGCATTAACAATTATGAATAACATTCTAAAAGGCATTAACAATTATTAATAACATTCTAACAGGCAATAACAATTATTAATAACATTCTCACAGATATTAACAATTAAAAATAACATTCTAACAGGCAATAACAATTATTAATAACATTCTTACAGATATTAACAATTAAAAATAACATTCTAAAAGGCATTAACAATTATTAATAACATTGTAACAGGCAATAACAATTATTAATAACATTCTTACAGATATTAACAATTAAAAATAACATTCTAAAAGGCATTAACAATTATTAATAACATTGTAACAGGCATTAACAATTCTGAGTAACATTCTAAAATGCATTAACAATTATTAATAACATTGTAACAGGCATTAACAATTATGAGTAACATTCTAAAAGGCATTAACAATTATTAATAACATTGTAACAGGCATTAACAATTCTGAGTAACATTCTAAAAGGCATTAACAATTATTAATAACATTCTTACAGATATTAACAATTAAAAATAACATTCTAAAAGGCATTAACAATTATTAATAACATTGTAACAGGCATTAACAATTATTAATAACATTCGAAAAGGCATTAACAATTATTAATAACATTCGAAAAGGCATTAACAATTATTAATAACATTGTAACAGGCATTAACAATTCTGAGTAACATTCTAAAAGGCATTAACAATTATTAATAACATTCTAAAAGGCATTAACAATTATTAATAACATTCTTACAGATATTAACAATTAAAAATAACATTCTAAAAGGCATTAACAATTATTAATAACATTGTAACAGGCATTAAAAATTATTAATAACATTCTAACAGGCAATAACAATTATTAATAACATTCTAAAAGGCATTAACAATTAATAATAACATTCTGACAGGCAATAACAATTATTAATAATATTCTAAAAGGCATTAACAATTATTAATAACATTCTAAAAGGCATTAACAATTATTAATAACATTGTAACAGGCATTAAAAATTATTAATAACATTCGAAAAGGCATTAACAATTATTAATAACATTTTAAAAGGCATTAACAATTATTAATAACATTTTAACAGGCATTAACAATTATTAATAACATTTTAAAAGGCATTAACAATTATTAATAACATTTTAACAGGCATTAACAATTATTAATAACATTCTAAAAGGCATTAACAATTATTAATAACATTCTAACAGGAATTAACAATTATTAATAACATTCTAATAGGCAATAACAATTATTAATAACATTCTAAAAGGCATTAACAATTAATAATAACATTCTGACAGGCATTAACAATTATTAGTAATATTCTAAAAGGCTTTAACAATTATGAGTAACTTTCTAAAAGGCATTAACAATTATGAATAACATTCTAAAAGGCATTAACAATTATTAATAACATTGTAACAGGCATTAACAATTATTAATAACATTCTAAAAGGCATTAAAATTATTAATAAAATTGTAACAGGCATTAACAATTATTAATACCATTCTAAAAGGCATTGACAATTATTAATAACATTCTAAAAGGCATTAACAATTATTATTATATAGACTATATATATATACTATGACTTTTTTTCATGACATTTTTCTTTATACTATACTATGACTTTTTTTTGGTGAAATTGTTGAACATACTATACTATGACTTTTTTCGACATACTATACTATGACTTTTTTTGATGAAATTGAAGTTGTGTTTCATCTGACAGTGAAGTCGTGTTTCACCGTCCAGTGAAGTTGTGTTTCACCGTCCAGTGAAGTCGTGTTTTATCGTCCAGTGAAGTCGTGTTTCTTCATCCAATGAAGTCGTGTTTCATCATCCAGTAAAGTCGTGTTTCATCTGACAGTGAAGTCGTGTTTCATCTGACAGTAAAGTCGTGTTTCATCTGACCATGAAGTCGTGTTTCATCTGACAGTTAAGTTGTGTTTCATCTGACAGTGAAGTCGTGTTTCATCTGACAGTTAAGTCGTGTTTCATCGTCCAGTGAAGTCATGTTTCATCTGACAGTGAAGTCGTGTTTCATCTGACAGTAAAGTCGTGTTTCATCTGACAGTTAAGTCGTGTTTCATCGTCCAGTGAAGTCATGTTTCATCTGACAGTGAAGTCGTGTTTCATCGTCCAGTGAAGTCGTGTTTCATCTGACAGTAGTCGTGTTTCATCTGACAGTAAAGTCGTGTTTCATCTGACAGTAAAGTCGTGTTTCATCGTCCAGTGAAGTCGTGTTTCATCTGACAGTAAAGTCGTGTTTCATCTGACAGTAAAGTCGTGTTTCATCTGACAGTAAAGTCGTGTTTCATCGTCCAGTGAAGTCGTATTTCATCATCCAGTTAAGTCGTATTTCATCTGACAGTGAAGTCGTATTTCATCATCCAGTTAAGTCGTGTTTCATCATCCAGTGAAGTCGTATTTCATCTGACAGTGAAGTCGTGTTTCATCATCCAGTGAAGTCGTGTTTCATCTGACATCAAAGTCGTGTTTCATCATCCAGAGAAGTCGTGTTTCATCTGACATCAAAGTCGTGTTTCATCATCCAGTGAAGTCGTGTTTCATCTGACAGTGAAGTCGTGTTTCATCTGACAGTGAAGTCGTGTTTCATTTGACAGTAAAGTTGTCTTTCATCTCACAGTGAAGTTGTGTTTCATCTGACAGTGAAGTCGTATTTCATCTGACAGTGAAGTTGTGTTTCATCTGACAGTGAAGTCGTGTTTCACCTGAGAGTGAAGTTGTGTTTCGTTTGACAGTGAAGTCGTGTTTCATCTGACAATGAAGTCATGTTTCATCATCCAGTGAAGTCGTGTTTCATTATCCAGTGAAGTCGTGTTTCATCTGACAATGAAGTCGTGTTTCATCTGGCAGTGAAGTTGTGTTTCATCTGACAGTGAAGTCGTGTTTCACCTGAGAGTGAAGTTCCGTTTCGTTTGACAATCGAGTCGTGTTTCATCTGACAATGAAGTCGTGTTCCATCTGAGAGTGAAGTTGCGTTTCATAATCCAGTGAAGTCGTGTTTAATCTGACAGTGAAGTCGTGTTTCATCTGACAGTAAAGTTGTCTTTCATCTCACAGTGAAGTCGTGTTTCATCTGACAGTAAAGTTGTCTTTCATCTCACAGTGAAGTTGTGTTTCATCTGACAGTGAAGTCGTGTTTCACCTGAGAGTGAAGTTGTGTTTCGTTTGACAATGAAGTCGTGTTTCATCATCCAGTGAAGTCGCATTTCATCTGACAGTGAAGTTGAGTTTTATCATCCAGTGAAGTCGTGTATCATCTGACAGTGAAGTCATGTTTCATCTGACAGTGAAGTCGTGTTTCATCTGACAGTGAAGTCGTGTTTCATCGTCCAGTGAAGTCATGTTTCATCTGACAGTGAAGTCGTGTTTCATCTGACAGTAAAATCGCGTTTCATCGTCCAGTGAAGTTTTGTTTCATCTTCCAGTTAAGTCGTGTTTCATCATCCAGTGAAGTCGTATTTCATCTGACAGTGAAGTCGTGTTTCATCTGACAGTGAAGTCGTGTTTCATCGTCCAGTGAAGTCATGTTTCATCTGACAGTGAAGTCTTGTTTCATCTGACAGTAAAGTCGTATTTCATCTGACAGTGAAGTCGTGTTTCACCTGAGAGTGAAGTTGTGTTTCGTTTGACAGTGAAGTCGTGTTTCATCTGACAATGAAGTCATGTTTCATCATCCAGTGAAGTCGTGTTTCATTATCCAGTGAAGTCGTGTTTCATCTGACAATGAAGTCGTGTTTCATCTGGCAGTGAAGTTGTGTTTCATCTGACAGTGAAGTCGTGTTTCACCTGAGAGTGAAGTTCCGTTTCGTTTGACAATCGAGTCGTGTTTCATCTGACAATGAAGTCGTGTTCCATCTGAGAGTGAAGTTGCGTTTCATAATCCAGTGAAGTCGTGTTTAATCTGACAGTGATGTCGTGTTTCATCTGACAGTAAAGTTGTCTTTCATCTCACAGTGAAGTCGTGTTTCATCTGACAGTGAAGTCGTATTTCATCTGACAGTGAAGTTGTGTTTCATCTGACAGTGAAGTCGTGTTTCACCTGAGAGTGAAGTTGTGTTTCGTTTGACAATGAAGTCGTGTTTCATCATCCGGTGAAGTCGTATTTCATCTGACAGTGAAGTTGAGTTTTATCATCCAGTGAAGTCGTGTTTCATCTGACAGTGAAGTCGTGTTTCATCTGACATTGAAGTCGTGTTTCATCTGACAGTGAAGTCGTGTTTCATCGTCCAGTGAAGTCATGTTTCATCTGACAGTGAAGTCGTGTTTCATCTGACAGTAAAATCGCGTTTCATCGTCCAGTGAAGTTGTGTTTCATCTTCCAGTTAAGTCGTGTTTCATCATCCAGTGAAGTCGTATTTCATCTGACAGTGAAGTCGTGTTTCATCTGACAGTGAAGTCGTGTTTCATCGTCCAGTGAAGTCATGTTTCATCTGACAGTGAAGTCGTGTTTCATCTGACAGTAAAGTCGTATTTCATCTGACAGTGAAGTCGTGTTTCATCTGACATTGAAGTCGTGTTTCATCTGACAGTGAAGTCATGTTTCATCTGACAGTGAAGTCGTGTTTCATCTTCCAGTTAAGTCGTGTTTCATCATCCAGTGAAGTCGTATTTCATCTGACAGTGAAGTCGTGTTTCATCTGACAGTGAAGTCGTGTTTCATCGTCCAGTGAAGTCATGTTTCATCTGACAGTGAAGTCGTGTTTCATCTGACAGTAAAGTCATGTTTCATCTGACAGTAAAGTCGTGTTTCATCTGACAGTGAAGTCGTGTTTCATCTGACAGTAAAGTCATGTTTCATCTGACAGTAAAGTCGTGTTTCATCTGACAGTGAAGTCGTGTTTCATCTGACAGTAAAGTCGTGTTTCACCTGACAGTGAAGTCGTGTTTCATTTGACAGTAAAGTTGTCTTTCATCTGACAGTAAAGTCGTGTTTCACCTGACAGTGAAGTCGTGTTTCATCTGACAGTGAAGTCGTATTTCATCTGACAGTGAAGTTGTGTTTTATCTGACAGTGAAGTCGTGTTTCACCTGAGAGTGAAGTTGTGTTTCGTTTGACAGTGAAGTCGTGTTTTATCTGACAATGAAGTCATGTTTCATCATCCAGTGAAGTCGTGTTTCATTATCCAGTGAAGTCGTGTTTCATCTGACAATGAAGTCGTGTTTCATCTGACAGTGAAGTTGTGTTTCATCTGACAATGAAGTCGTGTTTCATCTGGCAGTGAAGTTGTGTTTCATCTGACATAGAAGTCGTGTTTCATCTGACAGTGAAGTCGTGCTTCACCTGAGAGTGAAGTTGTGTTCCGTTTGACAATGAAGTCGTGTTTCATCATCCAGTGAAGTCGTATTTCATCTGACAGTGAAGTTGAGTTTTATCATCCAGTGAAGTCGTGTTTCATGTGACAGTGAAGTCGTGTTTCATCATCGAGTGAAGTCGCATTTCATCTGACAGTGAAGTCGTGTTTCATCTGACATTGAAGTCGTGTTTCATCTGACAGTGAAGTCGTGTTTCATCGTCCAGTGAAGTCATGTTTCATCTGACAGTGAAGTCGTGTTTCATCTGACAGTGAAGTCGTGTTTCATCGTCCAGTGAAGTCATGTTTCATCTGACAGTGAAGTCGTGTTTCATCTGACAGTAAAGTCATGTTTCATCTGACAGTAAAGTCGTGTTTCATCTGACAGTGAAGTCGTGTTTCATCTGACAGTAAAGTCGTGTTTCACCTGACAGTGAAGTCGTGTTTCATTTGACAGTAAAGTTGTCTTTCATCTCACAGTGAAGTCGTGTTTCATCTGACAGTGAAGTCGTATTTCATCTGACAGTGAAGTTGTGTTTCATCTGACAGTGAAGTCGTGTTTCACCTGAGAGTGAAGTTGTGTTTCGTTTGACAGTGAAGTCGTGTTTCATCTGACAATGAAGTCATGTTTCATCATCGAGTGAAGTCGCATTTCATCTGACAGTGAAGTCGTGTTTCATCTGACAGTGAAGTCGTGTTTCACCTGAGAGTGAAGTTCCGTTTCGTTTGACAATCGAGTCGTGTTTCATTTGACAATGAAGTCGTGTTCCATCTGAGAGTGAAGTTGCGTTTCATAATCCAGTGAAGTCGTGTTTAATCTGACAGTGAAGTCGTGTTTCATCTGACAGTAAAGTTGTCTTTCATCTCACAGTGAAGTCGTGTTTCATCTGACAGTAAAGTTGTCTTTCATCTCACAGTGAAGTCGTGTTTCATCTGACAGTGAAGTCGTATTTCATCTGACAGTGAAGTTGTGTTTCATCTGACAGTGAAGTCGTGTTTCACCTGAGAGTGAAGTTGTGTTTCGTTTGACAATGAAGTCGTGTTTCATCATCCAGTGAAGTCGCATTTCATCTGACAGTGAAGTTGAGTTTTATCATCCAGTGAAGTCGTGTATCATCTGACAGTGAAGTCATGTTTCATCTGACAGTGAAGTCGTGTTTCATCTGACAGTGAAGTCGTGTTTCATCGTCCAGTGAAGTCATGTTTCATCTGACAGTGAAGTCGTGTTTCATCTGACAGTAAAATCGCGTTTCATCGTCCAGTGAAGTTTTGTTTCATCTTCCAGTTAAGTCGTGTTTCATCATCCAGTGAAGTCGTATTTCATCTGACAGTGAAGTCGTGTTTCATCTGACAGTGAAGTCGTGTTTCATCGTCCAGTGAAGTCATGTTTCATCTGACAGTGAAGTCTTGTTTCATCTGACAGTAAAGTCGTATTTCATCTGACAGTGAAGTCGTGTTTCACCTGAGAGTGAAGTTGTGTTTCTTTTGACAGTGAAGTCGTGTTTCATCTGACAATGAAGTCATGTTTCATCATCCAGTGAAGTCGTGTTTCATTATCCAGTGAAGTCGTGTTTCATCTGACAATGAAGTCGTGTTTCATCTGGCAGTGAAGTTGTGTTTCATCTGACAGTGAAGTCGTGTTTCACCTGAGAGTGAAGTTCCGTTTCGTTTGACAATCGAGTCGTGTTTCATCTGACAATGAAGTCGTGTTCCATCTGAGAGTGAAGTTGCGTTTCATAATCCAGTGAAGTCGTGTTTAATCTGACAGTGATGTCGTGTTTCATCTGACAGTAAAGTTGTCTTTCATCTCACAGTTAAGTCGTGTTTCATCTGACAGTGAAGTCGTATTTCATCTGACAGTGAAGTTGTGTTTCATCTGACAGTGAAGTCGTGTTTCACCTGAGAGTGAAGTTGTGTTTCGTTTGACAATGAAGTCGTGTTTCATCATCCGGTGAAGTCGTATTTCATCTGACAGTGAAGTTGAGTTTTATCATCCAGTGAAGTCGTGTTTCATCTGACAGTGAAGTCGTGTATCATCTGACATTTGAAGTCGTGTTTCATCTGACAGTGAAGTCGTGTTTCATCGTCCAGTGAAGTCATGTTTCATCTGACAGTGAAGTCGTGTTTCATCTGACAGTAAAATCGCGTTTCATCGTCCAGTGAAGTTGTGTTTCATCTTCCAGTTAAGTCGTGTTTCATCATCCAGTGAAGTCGTATTTCATCTGACAGTGAAGTCGTGTTTCATCTGACAGTGAAGTCGTGTTTCATCGTCCAGTGAAGTCATGTTTCATCTGACAGTGAAGTCGTGTTTCATCTGACAGTAAAGTCGTATTTCATCTGACAGTGAAGTCGTGTTTCATCTGACATTGAAGTCGTGTTTCATCTGACAGTGAAGTCATGTTTCATCTGACAGTGAAGTCGTGTTTCATCTTCCAGTTAAGTCGTGTTTCATCATCCAGTGAAGTCGTATTTCATCTGACAGTGAAGTCGTGTTTCATCTGACAGTGAAGTCGTGTTTCATCGTCCAGTGAAGTCATGTTTCATCTGACAGTGAAGTCGTGTTTCATCTGACAGTAAAGTCATGTTTCATCTGACAGTAAAGTCGTGTTTCATCTGACAGTGAAGTCGTGTTTCATCTGACAGTAAAGTCTTGTTTCATCTGACAGTAAAGTCGTGTTTCATCTGACAGTGAAGTCGTGTTTCATCTGACAGTAAAGTCGTGTTTCACCTGACAGTGAAGTCGTGTTTCATTTGACAGTAAAGTTGTCTTTCATCTGACAGTAAAGTCGTGTTTCACCTGACAGTGAAGTCGTGTTTCATCTGACAGTGAAGTCGTATTTCATCTGACAGTGAAGTTGTGTTTTATCTGACAGTGAAGTCGTGTTTCACCTGAGAGTGAAGTTGTGTTTCGTTTGACAGTGAAGTCGTGTTTCATCTGACAATGAAGTCATGTTTCATCATCCAGTGAAGTCGTGTTTCATTATCCAGTGAAGTCGTGTTTCATCTGACAATGAAGTCGTGTTTCATCTGACAGTGAAGCTGTGTTTCATCTGACAATGAAGTCGTGTTTCATCTGGCAGTGAAGTTGTGTTTCATCTGACATAGAAGTCGTGTTTCATCTGACAGTGAAGTCGTGCTTCACCTGAGAGTGAAGTTGTGTTCCGTTTGACAATGAAGTCGTGTTTCATCATCCAGTGAAGTCGTATTTCATCTGACAGTGAAGTTGAGTTTTATCATCCAGTGAAGTCGTGTTTCATGTGACAGTGAAGTCGTGTTTCATCATCGAGTGAAGTCGCATTTCATCTGACAGTGAAGTCGTGTTTCATCTGACATTGAAGTCGTGTTTCATCTGACAGTGAAGTCGTGTTTCATCGTCCAGTGAAGTCATGTTTCATCTGACAGTGAAGTCGTGTTTCATCTGACAGTGAAGTCGTGTTTCATCGTCCAGTGAAGTCATGTTTCATCTGACAGTGAAGTCGTGTTTCATCTGACAGTAAAGTCATGTTTCATCTGACAGTAAAGTCGTGTTTCATCTGACAGTGAAGTCGTGTTTCATCTGACAGTAAAGTCGTGTTTCACCTGACAGTGAAGTCGTGTTTCATTTGACAGTAAAGTTGTCTTTCATCTCACAGTGAAGTCGTGTTTCATCTGACAGTGAAGTCGTATTTCATCTGACAGTGAAGTTGTGTTTCATCTGACAGTGAAGTCGTGTTTCACCTGAGAGTGAAGTTGTGTTTCGTTTGACAGTGAAGTCGTGTTTCATCTGACAATGAAGTCATGTTTCATCATCGAGTGAAGTCGCATTTCATCTGACAGTGAAGTCGTGTTTCATCTGACATTGAAGTCGTGTTTCATCTGACAGTGAAGTCGTGTTTCATCGTCCAGTGAAGTCATGTTTCATCTGACAGTGAAGTCGTGTTTCATCTGACAGTGAAGTCGTGTTTCATCGTCCAGTGAAGTCATGTTTCATCTGACAGTGAATTCGTGTTTCATCTGACAGTAAAATCGCGTTTCATCGTCCAGTGAAGTCGTGTTTCATCTGACAGTAAAATCGCGTTTCATCTTCTAGTTAAGTCGTGTTTCATCATCCAGTGAAGTCGTGTTTCATCTGACAATGAAGTCGTGTTTCATCTGACAGTGAAGTTGTGTTTCATCTGACAATAAAGTCGTGTTTCATCTGGCAGTGAAGTTGTGTTTCATCTGACAGTGAAGTCGTGTTTCACCTGAGTGAAGTTCCGTTTCGTTTGACAATCGAGTCGTGTTTCATCTGACAGTAAAGTTGTCTTTCATCTCACAGTGAAGTCGTGTTTCATCTGACAGTGAAGTCGTATTTCATCTGACAGTGAAGTTGTGTTTCATCTGACAGTGAAGTCGTGCTTCACCTGAGAGTGAAGTTGTGTTTCGTTTGACAATGAAGTCCTGTTTCATCATCCAGTGAAGTCGTATTTCATCTGACAGTGAAGTTGAGTTTTATCATCCAGTGAAGTCGTGTTTCATGTGACAGTGATGTCGTGTTTCATCATCGAGTGAAGTCGCATTTCATCTGACAGTGAAGTCGTGTTTCATCTGACATTGAAGTCGTGTTTCATCTGACAGTGAAGTCGTGTTTCATCGTCCAGTGAAGTCATGTTTCATCTGACAGTGAAGTCGTGTTTCATCTGACAGTGAAGTCGTGTTTCATCGTCCAGTGAAGTCATGTTTCATCTGACAGTGAAGTCGTGTTTCATCTGACAGTAAAATCGCGTTTCATCGTCCAGTGAAGTCGTGTTTCATCTGACAGTAAAATCGCGTTTCATCTTCTAGTTAAGTCGTGTTTCATCATCCAGTGAAGTCGTATTTCATCTGACAGTGAAGTCGTGTTTCATCTGACAGTGAAGTCGTGTTTCATCATCCAGTGAAGTCGTATTTCATCTGACAGTGAAGTTGAGTTTTATCATCCAGTGAAGTCGTGTTTCATCTGACAGTGAAGTCGTGTTTCATCATCCAGTGAAGTCATATTTCATCTGACAGTGAAGTCGTGTTTCATCTGACAGTGAAGTCGTGTTTCATCATCCAGTGAAGTCGTATTTCATCTGACAGTGAAGTCGTGTTTCATCATCCAGTGAAGTCGCATTTCATCTGACAGTGAAGTCGTGTTTCATCTGACAGTGAAGTCGTGTTTCATCTGACAGTGAAGTTGTGTTTCATCTGACAGTGAAGTCGTGTTTCACCTGACAGTGAAGTTGTGTTTCATCTGACAGTAAAGTCGTGTTTCATCTGACAGTAAAGTCGTGTTTCATCTGACAGTGAGGTTATGTTTTATTGTCCAGTGAAGTCGTGTTTCATCGTCCTGTGAAGTCGAGTTTCATCTGACAGTGAAGCCGTGTTTCATCATCCAGTGAAGTCGTGTTTCATCTGACAGTGAAGCCGGGTTTCATCATCCAGTGAAGCCGTGTTTCATCATCCAGTGAAGCCGGGTTTCATCATCCAGTGAGGTCGTGTTTCATCGTCCAGTGAAGTTGTGTTTTATCTGACAGTGAAGTCGTGTTTCATCATCCAGTGAAGCCGTGTTTCATCATCCAGTGAAGCCGGGTTTCATCATCCAGTGAAGTCGTGTTTCATCTCACAGTGAAGTCCTGTTTCATCTGACAGTAAAGTCGTGTTTCACCTTACAGTGAAGTCGTGTTTCATCGTTCAGTGAAGTCGTGTTTCATCATCCAGTGAAGTCGTATTTCATCGTTCAGATAAGTCGTGTTTCATCTGACAGTGAAGTCGTGTTTCATTTTCCAGTTAAGTTGTGTTTCATCATCCAGTGAAGTCGTGTTTCATCATCCAGTGAAGTCGTATTTCATCGTTCAGTGAAGTCGTGTTTCATCATCCAGTGAACTCGTGTTTCTTTTGACAGTGAAGTCGTGTTTCATCTGACATTGAAGTCGTGTTTCATCTGACAGTGAAGAAGTGTTTCATCATCCAGTGAAGTCGTGTGTCATCATCCAGTGAAGTCATGTTTCATCATCCAGTGAAGTCGTATTTCATCGTTCAGTGAAGTCGTGTTTCATCATCCAGTGAACTCGTGTTTCATTTGACAGTGAAGTCGTGTTTCATCTGACATTGAAGTCGTGTTTCATCTGACAGTGAAGAAGTGTTTCATCATCCAGTGAAGTCGTGTGTCATCATCCAGTGAAGTCGTGTTTCATCGTCCAGTGAAGTTGTGTTTTATCTGACAGTGAAGTTGTGTTTCATCTGAGAGTAAAGTCGCGTTTCATCTGACAGTGAAGTCGTGTTTCATCATCCAGTGAACTCGTGTTTCATATGACAGTGAAGTCGTGTTTCATCTGACATTGAAGTCGTGTTTCATCTGACAGTGAAGCCGTTTCATCATCCAGTGAAGTCGTGTTTCATCATCCAATGAAGTCGTGTTTCATCGTCCAGTGAAGTTGTGTTTTATCTGACAGTGAAGTTGTGTTTCATCGTCCAGTGAAGTCGTGTTTCATCGTCCCGCGAAGTTGTGTTTCATCTGACAGTGAAGTCGTGTTTCATCATCCCGTAAAGTTGTTTCATCTGACAGTGAAGTCGTGTTTCATCTGACAGTAAAGTCGTTTTTCATCTGACAGTGAAGCTGTGTTTCATCATCCAGTGAAGTCGTGTTTCATCATCCAGTGAAGTCGTGTTTCATCATCCAGTGAAGTCGTGTTTTATCTGACAGTAAAGTCGTATTTCATCTGACAGTGAAGCCGTGTTTCATCATCCAGTGAAGTTGTGTTTCATCTGAGAGTAAAGTCGTGTTTCATCTGACAGTGAAGTCGTGTTTCATCTGACAGTGAAGTCGTGTTTCATCGTCCAGTGAAGTCGTGTTTCATCATCCAGTGAAGTCGTGTTTTATCATCCAGTGAAGTCGTGTTTCATCGTCCAGTGAAGTTGTGTTTTATCTGACAGTAAAGTCGTGTTTCATCTGACAGTGAAGTTGTGTTTTATCTGACAGTGAAGCCGTGTTTCATCATCCAGTGAAGTCGTGTTTCATCATCCAGTGAAGTCGTGTTTCATCGTCCAGTGAAGTTGTGTTTCATCTGACAGTGAAGTCGTGTTTCATCGTCCAGTGAAATCGTGTTTCATCGTCCCGCGAAGTTGTGTTTAATTTTCCAGTTAAGTCGTCTTTCATTGTTCAGTGAATTTGTGTTTCATCATCCAGTGAAGCCGTATTTCATCTGACAGTAAAGTTGTGTTTCATCTGACAGTGAAGTCGTGTTTCATCTAACAGTGAAGTCGTGTTTCATCCTTCATTGAAGTCGTGTTTCATCGTCCAGTGAAGTCGTGTTTCATCGTCCAGTGAAGTCGTGTTTCATCTGACAGTTAAGTCCTGTTTCATCTCACAGTGAAGTCCTGTTTCATCTGACAGTAAAGTCGTGTTTCACCTTACAGTGAAGTCGTGTTTCATCTGACAATGAAGTCGTGTTTCATCATCCAGTGAAGTCGTATATAAACCTCTTTCAAATTGTATCTGAGCCAACCAGACATAATTTGAAATCACCGTCATCTGCCACACTGATCGATATTATTCTCACTAACACTCCATCAAACTACCGATCTGGAGTCTTCAGTCAAGACTTGAGTGACCACTGTGCCATTGCATGCGTTTGCTCCGGCCTCTCTGTCAAACGTCCACCGGTGATTGTGACCAAGCGCTCACTGAAAAACTTTGACAATCAGGCCTTCCTGCAAGATGTTGCAGCTGCAAACTGGGAAAGAATCAATCTTATCCCCTCAGTGGAAGATGCCTGGTCTTATTTCAAAAACACCTTTAGCCTAATCATTGAGAAACACGCCCCATTGAAACGATTCCGGACGAAGAATCGCTACAACCCCTGGTTCAGTCACGATTTGGCGGCTCTGATCCGCCTAAAAAACACCTCATGGCGGAGAGCGATGTCTTCTCAGTCTGCTGCCGACTGGCTGGCCTTCAGACAATGCAGGAACAAAACAACACAGGCGATCAGGAAAGCTAAAATCAGTCATTTCAAAGAAGAATTCTCAGCCAGTGGCTCTGACGCCAAGAAATTTTGGAAAACAGTCAAATCCATGGAAAACAAACTTGCTTCTCCGCATCTACCCACTTCTTTGATTTTTGATGACATTGTTGTTACTGATAAACAACGCATGGCCACACACTTCAACCAACATTTCGTGAAATCATCTAATTTCTTTGGTGCAGCTGCCCCTGAAACAGATTCATCTAACACTCCTACTTCATCACCCAGCGTTAACAGCTTCTCCCTTCAACCTGTTAAGGTTTCGGAAGTCCTGGATGAACTCATTAAGTTAGATTCAAACAAGTCAGCTGGATCTGATGGGCTTGACCCTGTGTTTTTAAAATCAGCCGCTCATATTATTGCTTCCCCTATTACAAGCCTGTTTAACCTGTCATTTCATCTGTCTGTTTTCCCCCTTGACTGGAAATCGGCTACGATTCTCCCCCTCTTTAAAGGAGGCTCTGGCTCTGACCCGAACTGCTACAGGCCGATTTCCATTTTGCCCTGTCTGGCCAAAGTCATAGAGAAACTGGTACATAAACAACTAATTCACTTCATTGACTTAAATCATATTTTGTCTGACCTGCAGTCTGGGTTTAGGAAAGGCCACGGATGTACCACCGCTACACTGAAAGTCCTTGATGACGTCATCACCGCCATGGACAACAAACAGACTTGTGTAGCTGCCTTTATAGACCTAGCCAAGGCTTTTGACTCGGTCAACCATAACATTCTCCTGCAAAGACTTACCAGCATTGACTTGTCCAGTAGATGTTGCAACTGGTTTGCTAGCTACCTGGCTGATCGTGTCCAGCGGGTGAAGACCGAAAACATCATGTCTGAACCTCTTACCATCTCTAAAGGTGTGCCTCAAGGCTCCATCTTAGGCCCTATTTTGTTCTCCATTTATATTAACGATGTAGCCAAAGCTGCTGGAAATTCCTGGATTCATCTGTATGCTGATGACACCATCATATATTCAGCTGGTCCCTCACTCCACTCTGCTGTGTCCACTCTTCAACAAAGCCTCACCTCCATCCAACAGTCTTTCCACAACCTCCACCTGCTCCTCAACTCCAAAAAGACCAAATGTATGCTGTTTGACCGGAAAAACCTCATCATCCCCAGCCCTCCCAAGATCTACAGTGCTGATGGCTCTGAGCTGGAGTTTGTCAGCTCCTACAAATACCTTGGCTTCTGGTTGGACTCATCTCTCTCATTATTTCATCGTTCAGTTAAGTCGTCTTTCATCATCCAGTGAAGTCGTGTTTCATCGTCCAGTGAAGTCGTGTTTCATCATCCAGTGAAGTCGTATTTCATCATCCAGTGAAGTCGTGTTTCATCCTTCATTGAAGTCGTGTTTCATCGTCCAGTGAAGTCGTGTTTCATCTGATAGTTAAGTCCTGTTTCATCTCACATTGAAGTCCTGTTTCATCTGACAGTGAAGTCGTGTTTCATCATCCAGTGAAGTCGTATTTCACCTGACAGTGAAGTCGTGTTTCATCTGACAGTGAAGTCGTGTTTCATCATCCAGTGATGTCGTATTTCATCTGACAGTGAAGTTGAGTTTTATCATCCAGTGAAGTCGTGTTTCATGTGACAGTGAAGTCGTGTTTCATCATCCAGTGAAGTCGTATTTCATCGTTCAGTTAAGTCGTGTTTCATCATCCAGTGAAGTCGTGTTTCATCGTCCAGTGAAGTCGTGTTTCATCGTCCAGTGAAGTCGTGTTTCATCATCCAGTGAAGTCGTGTTTCATTTTCCAGTTAAGTCGTCTTTCATTGTTCAGTGAAGTTGTGTTTCATCATCCAGTGAAGCCGTATTTCATCTGACAGTGAAGTCGTGTTTCATCGTCCAGTGAAATCGTGTTTCATCGTCCAGTGAAGTCGTGTTTCATATGACAGTGAAGTCGTGTTTCATCATCCAGTGAAGTCGCATTTCATCTGACAGTGAAGTCGTGTTTCATCATCCAGTGAACTCGTGTTTCATATGACAGTGAAGTCGTGTTTCATCTGACATTGAAGTTGTGGTTCATCTGACAGTGAAGTCCTGTTTCATCTCACAGTGAAGTCCTGTTTCATCGTCCAGTGAAATCGTGTTTCATCGTCCAGTGAAGTCGTGTTTCATCTGACAGTGAAGTCGTGTTTCATCGTCCAGTGAAATCGTGTTTCATCGTCCAGTGAAGTCGTGTTTCATCTGACAGTTAAGTCCTGTTTCATCTCACAGTGAAGTCCTGTTTCATTTGACAGTTAAGTCGTGTTTCATCTGACAATGAAGTCGTGTTTCATCATCCAGTTAAGTCGTGTTTCATCTGACAGTGAAGTCCTGTTTCATTTTCCAGTTAAGTTGTGTTTCATCATCCAGTGAAATCGTGTTTCATCATCCAGTGAAGTTGTATTTCATCGTTCAGTTAAGTCGTGTTTCATCTGACAGTGAAGTCGTGTTTTATCATCCAGTGAAGTCGTATTTCATCGTTCAGTTAAGTCGTGTTTCATCATCCAGTTAAGTCGTGTTTTATCATCCAGTGAAGTCGTATTTCATCGTTCAGTTAAGTCGTGTTTCATCTGACAGTGAAGTCGTGTTTTATCATCCAGTGAAGTCGTATTTCATCGTTCAGTTAAGTCGTGTTTCATCATCCAGTGAAGTCGTTTTTCATCATCCAGTGAAGTCGTGTTTCATTTTCCAGTTAAGTCGTCTTTCATTGTTCAGTGAAGTTGTGTTTCATCATCCAGTGAAGCCGTATTTCATCTGACAGTAAAGTTGTGTTTCATCCTTCATTGAAGTCGTGTTTCATCGTCCAGTGAAGTCGTGTTTCATCGTCCAGTGAAGTCGTGTTTCATCTGACAGTGAAGTCGTGTTTCATCTGACAGTGAAGTCGTGTTTCATCCTTCATTAAAGTCGTGTTTCATCGTCCAGTGAAGTCGTGTTTCATCGTCCAGTGAAGTCGTGTTTCATCTGACAGTGAAGTCGTGTTTCATCCTTCATTGAAGTCGTGTTTCATCATCCAGTGAAGTTGTGTTTCATCATCCAGTGAAGTCGTGTTTCATCATCCAGTGAAGTCGTGTTTCATCGTCCAATGAAGTTGTGTTTTATCTGACAGTGAAGTTGTTTTTCATCTGACAGTAAAGTCGTGTTTCATCTGACGGTGAAGTCGTGTTTCATTTTCCAGTTAAGTTGTGTTTCATCATCCAGTGAAGTCGTGTTTCATCATCCAGTGAAGTTGTATTTCATCGTTCAGTGAAGTTGTGTTTCATCATCCAGTGAAGTTGTATTTCATCGTTCAGTTAAGTCGTGTTTCATCATCCAGTGAAGTCATGTTTCATCATCCAGTGAAGTCGTGTTTCATCATCCAGTGAAGTCGTGTTTCATTTTCCAGTTAAGTCGTCTTTCATTGTTCAGTGAAATCGTGTTTCATCGTCCAGTGAAGTCGTGTTTCATCTGACAGTTAAGTCCTGTTTCATCTGACAGTAAAGTCGTGTTTCACCTGACAGTGAAGTCGTGTTTCATCTCACAGTGAAGTCCTGTTTCATCTGACAGTAAAGTCGTGTTTCACCTGACAGTGAAGTCGTGTTTCATCTGACAGTGAAGTCGTGTTTCATCATCCAGTGAAGTCGTATTTCATCTAACAGTGAAGTCGTGTTTCATCGTCCAGTGAAGTCTTGTTTCATCTGACAGTGAAGTCGTGTTTCATCTGACAGTAAAATTGCGTTTCATCATCCAGTGAATTCGTGTTTCATCTTCCAGTGAAGTTGTCTTTCATCTGACAGTAAAGTCGTGTTTCATCTGACAGTGAGGTTATGTTTCATTGTCCAGTGAAGTCGTGTTTCATCGTCCAGTGAAGTCGAGTTTCATCTGACAGTGAAGCCGTGTTTCATCATCCAGTTAAGTCGTCTTTCATCATCCAGTGAAGTCGGGTTTCATCTGATAGTGAAGTCGTGTTTCATCCTTCATTGAAGTCGTGTTTCATCGTCCAGTGAAGTCGTGTTTCATCTGATAGTTAAGTCCTGTTTCATCTCACATTGAAGTCCTGTTTCATCTGACAGTGAAGTCGTGTTTCATCATCCAGTGAAGTCGTATTTCACCTGACAGTGAAGTCGTGTTTCATCTGACAGTGAAGTCGTGTTTCATCATCCAGTGATGTCGTATTTCATCTGACAGTGAAGTTGAGTTTTATCATCCAGTGAAGTCGTGTTTCATGTGACAGTGAAGTCGTGTTTCATCATCCAGTGAAGTCGTATTTCATCGTTCAGTTAAGTCGTGTTTCATCATCCAGTGAAGTCGTGTTTCATCATCCAGTGAAGTCGTGTTTCATTTTCCAGTTAAGTCGTCTTTCATTGTTCAGTGAAGTTGTGTTTCATCATCCAGTGAAGCCGTATTTCATCTGACAGTAAAGTTGTGTTTCATCTGACAGTGAAGTCGTGTTTCATCTGATAGTTAAGTCCTGTTTCATCTCACATTGAAGTCCTGTTTCATCTGACAGTGAAGTCGTGTTTCATCATCCAGTGAAGTCGTATTTCACCTGACAGTGAAGTCGTGTTTCATCTGACAGTGAAGTCGTGTTTCATCATCCAGTGATGTCGTATTTCATCTGAGAGTGAAGTTGAGTTTTATCATCCAGTGAAGTCGTGTTTCATGTGACAGTGAAGTCGTGTTTCATCATCCAGTGAAGTCGCATTTCATCTGACAGTGAAGTCGTGTTTCATCATCCAGTGAACTCGTGTTTCATATGACAGTGAAGTCGTGTTTCATCTGACATTGAAGTTGTGGTTCATCTGACAGTGAAGTCCTGTTTCATCTCACAGTGAAGTCCTGTTTCATCGTCCAGTGAAATCGTGTTTCATCGTCCAGTGAAGTCGTGTTTCATCTGACAGTGAAGTCGTGTTTCATCGTCCAGTGAAATCGTGTTTCATCGTCCAGTGAAGTCGTGTTTCATCTGACAGTTAAGTCCTGTTTCATCTCACAGTGAAGTCCTGTTTCATTTGACAGTTAAGTCGTGTTTCATCTGACAATGAAGTCGTGTTTCATCATCCAGTTAAGTCGTGTTTCATCTGACAGTGAAGTCCTGTTTCATTTTCCAGTTAAGTTGTGTTTCATCATCCAGTGAAATCGTGTTTCATCATCCAGTGAAGTTGTATTTCATCGTTCAGTTAAGTCGTGTTTCATCTGACAGTGAAGTCGTGTTTCATCTGACAGTGAAGTCGTGTTTCATCGTCCAGTGAAATCGTGTTTCATCGTCCAGTGAAGTCGTGTTTCATCTGACAGTTAAGTCCTGTTTCATCTCACAGTGAAGTCCTGTTTCATTTGACAGTTAAGTCGTGTTTCATCTGACAATGAAGTCGTGTTTCATCATCCAGTTAAGTCGTGTTTCATCTGACAGTGAAGTCCTGTTTCATTTTCCAGTTAAGTTGTGTTTCATCATCCAGTGAAATCGTGTTTCATCATCCAGTGAAGTTGTATTTCATCGTTCAGTTAAGTCGTGTTTCATCTGACAGTGAAGTCGTGTTTTATCATCCAGTGAAGTCGTATTTCATCGTTCAGTTAAGTCGTGTTTCATCATCCAGTTAAGTCGTGTTTTATCATCCAGTGAAGTCGTATTTCATCGTTCAGTTAAGTCGTGTTTCATCTGACAGTGAAGTCGTGTTTTATCATCCAGTGAAGTCGTATTTCATCGTTCAGTTAAGTCGTGTTTCATCATCCAGTGAAGTCGTGTTTCATCATCCAGTGAAGTCGTTTTTCATCATCCAGTGAAGTCGTGTTTCATTTTCCAGTTAAGTCGTCTTTCATCGTCCAGTGAAGTTGTGTTTTATCTGACAGTGAAGTTGTGTTTCATCTGAGAGTAAAGTCGCGTTTCATCTGACAGTGAAGTCGTGTTTCATCATCCAGTGAACTCGTGTTTCATATGACAGTGAAGTCGTGTTTTATCTGACATTGAAGTCGTGTTTCATCTGACAGTGAAGCCGTTTCATCATCCAGTGAAGTCGTGTTTCATCATCCAATGAAGTCGTGTTTCATCGTCCAGTGAAGTTGTGTTTTATCTGACAGTGAAGTCGTGTTTCATCGTCCAGTGAAGTCGTGTTTCATCGTCCCGCGAAGTTGTGTTTCATCTGACAGTGAAGTCGTGTTTCATCATCCCGTAAAGTTGTTTCATCTGACAGTGAAGTCGTGTTTCATCTGACAGTAAAGTCGTTTTTCATCTGACAGTGAAGCTGTGTTTCATCATCCAGTGAAGTCGTGTTTCATCATCCAGTGAAGTCGTGTTTCATCATCCAGTGAAGTCGTGTTTTATCTGACAGTAAAGTCGTATTTCATCTGACAGTGAAGCCGTGTTTCATCATCCAGTGAAGTTGTGTTTCATCTGAGAGTAAAGTCGTGTTTCATCTGACAGTGAAGTCGTGTTTCATCTGACAGTGAAGTCGTGTTTCATCGTCCAGTGAAGTCGTGTTTCATCATCCAGTGAAGTCGTGTTTTATCATCCAGTGAAGTCGTGTTTCATCGTCCAGTGAAGTTGTGTTTTATCTGACAGTAAAGTCGTGTTTCATCTGACAGTGAAGTTGTGTTTTATCTGACAGTGAAGCCGTGTTTCATCATCCAGTGAAGTCGTGTTTCATCGTCCAGTGAAGTTGTGTTTCATCTGACAGTGAAGTCGTGTTTCATCGTCCAGTGAAATCGTGTTTCATCGTCCCGCGAAGTTGTGTTTAATTTTCCAGTTAAGTCGTCTTTCATTGTTCAGTGAATTTGTGTTTCATCATCCAGTGAAGCCGTATTTCATCTGACAGTAAAGTTGTGTTTCATCTGACAGTGAAGTTGTGTTTCATCTAACAGTGAAGTCGTGTTTCATCCTTCATTGAAGTCGTGTTTCATCGTCCAGTGAAGTCGTGTTTCATCGTCCAGTGAAGTCGTGTTTCATCTGACAGTTAAGTCCTGTTTCATCTCACAGTGAAGTCCTGTTTCATCTGACAGTAAAGTCGTGTTTCACCTTACAGTGAAGTCGTGTTTCATCTGACAATGAAGTCGTGTTTCATCATCCAGTGAAGTCGTATATAAACCTCTTTCAAATTGTATCTGAGCCAACCAGACATAATTTGAAATCACCGTCATCTGCCACACTGATCGATATTATTCTCACTAACACTCCATCAAACTACCGATCTGGAGTCTTCAGTCAAGACTTGAGTGACCACTGTGCCATTGCATGCGTTTGCTCCGGCCTCTCTGTCAAACGTCCACCGGTGATTGTGACCAAGCGCTCACTGAAAAACTTTGACAATCAGGCCTTCCTGCAAGATGTTGCAGCTGCAAACTGGGAAAGAATCAATCTTATCCCCTCAGTGGAAGATGCCTGGTCTTATTTCAAAAACACCTTTAGCCTAATCATTGAGAAACACGCCCCATTGAAACGATTCCGGACGAAGAATCGCTACAACCCCTGGTTCAGTCACGATTTGGCGGCTCTGATCCGCCTAAAAAACACCTCATGGCGGAGAGCGATGTCTTCTCAGTCTGCTGCCGACTGGCTGGCCTTCAGACAATGCAGGAACAAAACAACACAGGCGATCAGGAAAGCTAAAATCAGTCATTTCAAAGAAGAATTCTCAGCCAGTGGCTCTGACGCCAAGAAATTTTGGAAAACAGTCAAATCCATGGAAAACAAACTTGCTTCTCCGCATCTACCCACTTCTTTGATTTTTGATGACATTGTTGTTACTGATAAACAACGCATGGCCACACACTTCAACCAACATTTCGTGAAATCATCTAATTTCTTTGGTGCAGCTGCCCCTGAAACAGATTCATCTAACACTCCTACTTCATCACCCAGCGTTAACAGCTTCTCCCTTCAACCTGTTAAGGTTTCGGAAGTCCTGGATGAACTCATTAAGTTAGATTCAAACAAGTCAGCTGGATCTGATGGGCTTGACCCTGTGTTTTTAAAATCAGCCGCTCATATTATTGCTTCCCCTATTACAAGCCTGTTTAACCTGTCATTTCATCTGTCTGTTTTCCCCCTTGACTGGAAATCGGCTACGATTCTCCCCCTCTTTAAAGGAGGCTCTGGCTCTGACCCGAACTGCTACAGGCCGATTTCCATTTTGCCCTGTCTGGCCAAAGTCATAGAGAAACTGGTACATAAACAACTAATTCACTTCATTGACTTAAATCATATTTTGTCTGACCTGCAGTCTGGGTTTAGGAAAGGCCACGGATGTACCACCGCTACACTGAAAGTCCTTGATGACGTCATCACCGCCATGGACAACAAACAGACTTGTGTAGCTGCCTTTATAGACCTAGCCAAGGCTTTTGACTCGGTCAACCATAACATTCTCCTGCAAAGACTTACCAGCATTGACTTGTCCAGTAGATGTTGCAACTGGTTTGCTAGCTACCTGGCTGATCGTGTCCAGCGGGTGAAGACCGAAAACATCATGTCTGAACCTCTTACCATCTCTAAAGGTGTGCCTCAAGGCTCCATCTTAGGCCCTATTTTGTTCTCCATTTATATTAACGATGTAGCCAAAGCTGCTGGAAATTCCTGGATTCATCTGTATGCTGATGACACCATCATATATTCAGCTGGTCCCTCACTCCACTCTGCTGTGTCCACTCTTCAACAAAGCCTCACCTCCATCCAACAGTCTTTCCACAACCTCCACCTGCTCCTCAACTCCAAAAAGACCAAATGTATGCTGTTTGACCGGAAAAACCTCATCATCCCCAGCCCTCCCAAGATCTACAGTGCTGATGGCTCTGAGCTGGAGTTTGTCAGCTCCTACAAATACCTTGGCTTCTGGTTGGACTCATCTCTCTCATTATTTCATCGTTCAGTTAAGTCGTCTTTCATCATCCAGTGAAGTCGTGTTTCATCGTCCAGTGAAGTCGTGTTTCATCATCCAGTGAAGTCGTATTTCATCATCCAGTGAAGTCGTGTTTCATCCTTCATTGAAGTCGTGTTTCATCGTCCAGTGAAGTCGTGTTTCATCTGATAGTTAAGTCCTGTTTCATCTCACATTGAAGTCCTGTTTCATCTGACAGTGAAGTCGTGTTTCATCATCCAGTGAAGTCGTATTTCACCTGACAGTGAAGTCGTGTTTCATCTGACAGTGAAGTCGTGTTTCATCATCCAGTGATGTCGTATTTCATCTGACAGTGAAGTTGAGTTTTATCATCCAGTGAAGTCGTGTTTCATGTGACAGTGAAGTCGTGTTTCATCATCCAGTAAAGTCGTATTTCATCGTTCAGTTAAGTCGTGTTTCATCATCCAGTGAAGTCGTGTTTCATCGTCCAGTGAAGTCGTGTTTCATCGTCCAGTGAAGTCGTGTTTCATCATCCAGTGAAGTCGTGTTTCATTTTCCAGTTAAGTCGTCTTTCATTGTTCAGTGAAGTTGTGTTTCATCATCCAGTGAAGCCGTATTTCATCTGACAGTGAAGTCGTGTTTCATCGTCCAGTGAAATCGTGTTTCATCGTCCAGTGAAGTCGTGTTTCATATGACAGTGAAGTCGTGTTTCATCATCCAGTGAAGTCGCATTTCATCTGACAGTGAAGTCGTGTTTCATCATCCAGTGAACTCGTGTTTCATATGACAGTGAAGTCGTGTTTCATCTGACATTGAAGTTGTGGTTCATCTGACAGTGAAGTCCTGTTTCATCTCACAGTGAAGTCCTGTTTCATCGTCCAGTGAAATCGTGTTTCATCGTCCAGTGAAGTCGTGTTTCATCTGACAGTGAAGTCGTGTTTCATCGTCCAGTGAAATCGTGTTTCATCGTCCAGTGAAGTCGTGTTTCATCTGACAGTTAAGTCCTGTTTCATCTCACAGTGAAGTCCTGTTTCATTTGACAGTTAAGTCGTGTTTCATCTGACAATGAAGTCGTGTTTCATCATCCAGTTAAGTCGTGTTTCATCTGACAGTGAAGTCCTGTTTCATTTTCCAGTTAAGTTGTGTTTCATCATCCAGTGAAATCGTGTTTCATCATCCAGTGAAGTTGTATTTCATCGTTCAGTTAAGTCGTGTTTCATCTGACAGTGAAGTCGTGTTTTATCATCCAGTGAAGTCGTATTTCATCGTTCAGTTAAGTCGTGTTTCATCATCCAGTTAAGTCGTGTTTTATCATCCAGTGAAGTCGTATTTCATCGTTCAGTTAAGTCGTGTTTCATCTGACAGTGAAGTCGTGTTTTATCATCCAGTGAAGTCGTATTTCATCGTTCAGTTAAGTCGTGTTTCATCATCCAGTGAAGTCGTTTTTCATCATCCAGTGAAGTCGTGTTTCATTTTCCAGTTAAGTCGTCTTTCATTGTTCAGTGAAGTTGTGTTTCATCATCCAGTGAAGCCGTATTTCATCTGACAGTAAAGTTGTGTTTCATCCTTCATTGAAGTCGTGTTTCATCGTCCAGTGAAGTCGTGTTTCATCGTCCAGTGAAGTCGTGTTTCATCTGACAGTGAAGTCGTGTTTCATCTGACAGTGAAGTCGTGTTTCATCCTTCATTAAAGTCGTGTTTCATCGTCCAGTGAAGTCGTGTTTCATCGTCCAGTGAAGTCGTGTTTCATCTGACAGTGAAGTCGTGTTTCATCCTTCATTGAAGTCGTGTTTCATCATCCAGTGAAGTTGTGTTTCATCATCCAGTGAAGTCGTGTTTCATCATCCAGTGAAGTCGTGTTTCATCGTCCAATGAAGTTGTGTTTTATCTGACAGTGAAGTTGTTTTTCATCTGACAGTAAAGTCGTGTTTCATCTGACGGTGAAGTCGTGTTTCATTTTCCAGTTAAGTTGTGTTTCATCATCCAGTGAAGTCGTGTTTCATCATCCAGTGAAGTTGTATTTCATCGTTCAGTGAAGTTGTGTTTCATCATCCAGTGAAGTTGTATTTCATCGTTCAGTTAAGTCGTGTTTCATCATCCAGTGAAGTCATGTTTCATCATCCAGTGAAGTCGTGTTTCATCATCCAGTGAAGTCGTGTTTCATTTTCCAGTTAAGTCGTCTTTCATTGTTCAGTGAAATCGTGTTTCATCGTCCAGTGAAGTCGTGTTTCATCTGACAGTTAAGTCCTGTTTCATCTGACAGTAAAGTCGTGTTTCACCTGACAGTGAAGTCGTGTTTCATCTCACAGTGAAGTCCTGTTTCATCTGACAGTAAAGTCGTGTTTCACCTGACAGTGAAGTCGTGTTTCATCTGACAGTGAAGTCGTGTTTCATCATCCAGTGAAGTCGTATTTCATCTAACAGTGAAGTCGTGTTTCATCGTCCAGTGAAGTCATGTTTCATCTGACAGTGAAGTCGTGTTTCATCTGACAGTAAAATTGCGTTTCATCATCCAGTGAATTCGTGTTTCATCTTCCAGTGAAGTTGTCTTTCATCTGACAGTAAAGTCGTGTTTCATCTGACAGTGAGGTTATGTTTCATTGTCCAGTGAAGTCGTGTTTCATCGTCCAGTGAAGTCGAGTTTCATCTGACAGTGAAGCCGTGTTTCATCATCCAGTTAAGTCGTCTTTCATCATCCAGTGAAGTCGGGTTTCATCTGATAGTGAAGTCGTGTTTCATCCTTCATTGAAGTCGTGTTTCATCGTCCAGTGAAGTCGTGTTTCATCTGATAGTTAAGTCCTGTTTCATCTCACATTGAAGTCCTGTTTCATCTGACAGTGAAGTCGTGTTTCATCATCCAGTGAAGTCGTATTTCACCTGACAGTGAAGTCGTGTTTCATCTGACAGTGAAGTCGTGTTTCATCATCCAGTGATGTCGTATTTCATCTGACAGTGAAGTTGAGTTTTATCATCCAGTGAAGTCGTGTTTCATGTGACAGTGAAGTCGTGTTTCATCATCCAGTGAAGTCGTATTTCATCGTTCAGTTAAGTCGTGTTTCATCATCCAGTGAAGTCGTGTTTCATCATCCAGTGAAGTCGTGTTTCATTTTCCAGTTAAGTCGTCTTTCATTGTTCAGTGAAGTTGTGTTTCATCATCCAGTGAAGCCGTATTTCATCTGACAGTAAAGTTGTGTTTCATCTGACAGTGAAGTCGTGTTTCATCTGATAGTTAAGTCCTGTTTCATCTCACATTGAAGTCCTGTTTCATCTGACAGTGAAGTCGTGTTTCATCATCCAGTGAAGTCGTATTTCACCTGACAGTGAAGTCGTGTTTCATCTGACAGTGAAGTCGTGTTTCATCATCCAGTGATGTCGTATTTCATCTGAGAGTGAAGTTGAGTTTTATCATCCAGTGAAGTCGTGTTTCATGTGACAGTGAAGTCGTGTTTCATCATCCAGTGAAGTCGCATTTCATCTGACAGTGAAGTCGTGTTTCATCATCCAGTGAACTCGTGTTTCATATGACAGTGAAGTCGTGTTTCATCTGACATTGAAGTTGTGGTTCATCTGACAGTGAAGTCCTGTTTCATCTCACAGTGAAGTCCTGTTTCATCGTCCAGTGAAATCGTGTTTCATCGTCCAGTGAAGTCGTGTTTCATCTGACAGTGAAGTCGTGTTTCATCGTCCAGTGAAATCGTGTTTCATCGTCCAGTGAAGTCGTGTTTCATCTGACAGTTAAGTCCTGTTTCATCTCACAGTGAAGTCCTGTTTCATTTGACAGTTAAGTCGTGTTTCATCTGACAATGAAGTCGTGTTTCATCATCCAGTTAAGTCGTGTTTCATCTGACAGTGAAGTCCTGTTTCATTTTCCAGTTAAGTTGTGTTTCATCATCCAGTGAAATCGTGTTTCATCATCCAGTGAAGTTGTATTTCATCGTTCAGTTAAGTCGTGTTTCATCTGACAGTGAAGTCGTGTTTCATCATCCAGTGAAGTCGTATTTCATCGTTCAGTTAAGTCGTGTTTCATCATCCAGTTAAGTCGTGTTTTATCATCCAGTGAAGTCGTATTTCATCGTTCAGTTAAGTCGTGTTTCATCTGACAGTGAAGTCGTGTTTTATCATCCAGTGAAGTCGTATTTCATCGTTCAGTTAAGTCGTGTTTCATCATCCAGTGAAGTCGTGTTTCATCATCCAGTGAAGTCGTTTTTCATCATCCAGTGAAGTCGTGTTTCATTTTCCAGTTAAGTCGTCTTTCATTGTTCAGTGAAGTTGTGTTTCATCATCCAGTGAAGCCGTATTTCATCTGACAGTAAAGTTGTGTTTCATCCTTCATTGAAGTCGTGTTTCATCGTCCAGTGAAGTCGTGTTTCATCGTCCAGTGAAGTCGTGTTTCATCTGACAGTGAAGTCGTGTTTCATCCTTCATTGAAGTCGTGTTTCATCGTCCAGTGAAGTCGTGTTTCATCTGACAGTGAAGTCGTGTTTCATCCTTCATTGAAGTCGTGTTTCATCATCCAGTGAAGTCGTGTTTCATCGTCCAATGAAGTTGTGTTTTATCTGACAGTGAAGTTGTTTTTCATCTGACAGTAAAGTCGTGTTTCATCTGACGGTGAAGTCGTGTTTCATTTTCCAGTTAAGTTGTGTTTCATCATCCAGTGAAGTCGTGTTTCATCATCCAGTGAAGTTGTATTTCATCGTTCAGTGAAGTTGTGTTTCATCATCCAGTGAAGTTGTATTTCATCGTTCAGTTAAGTCGTGTTTCATCATCCAGTGAAGTCATGTTTCATCATCCAGTGAAGTCGTGTTTCATTTTCCAGTTGTCGTCTTTCATTGTTCAGTGAAATCGTGTTTCATCGTCCAGTGAAGTCGTGTTTCATCTGACAGTTAAGTCCTGTTTCATCTGACAGTAAAGTCTTGTTTCACCTGACAGTGAAGTCGTGTTTCATCTCACAGTGAAGTCCTGTTTCATCTGACAGTAAAGTCGTGTTTCACCTGACAGTGAAGTCGTGTTTCATCTGACAGTGAAGTCGTGTTTCATCATCCAGTGAAGTCGTATTTCATCTAACAGTGAAGTCGTGTTTCATCGTCCAGTGAAGTCATGTTTCATCTGACAGTGAAGTCGTGTTTCATCTGACAGTAAAATCGTGTTTCATCATCCAGTGAATTCGTGTTTCATCTTCCAGTGAAGTTGTCTTTCATCTGACAGTAAAGTCGTGTTTCATCTGACAGTGAGGTTATGTTTCATTGTCCAGTGAAGTCGTGTTTCATCGTCCAGTGAAGTCGAGTTTCATCTGACAGTGAAGCCGTGTTTCATCATCCAGTGAAGTCGTGTTTCATCATCCAGTGAAGTCGTGTTTCATCGTCCAGTGAAGTCGTGTTTCATCTGACAGTAAAATCGCGTTTCATCATCCAGTGAATTCGTGTTTCATCTTCCAGTGAGGTTATGTTTCATTGTCCAGTGAAGTCGTGTTTCATCGTCCAGTGAAGTCGAGTTTCATCTGACAGTGAAGCCGTGTTTCATCATCCAGTGAAGTCGTGTTTCATCATCCAGTGAAGTCGTGTTTCATCGTCCAGTGAAGTCGTATTTCATCTGACAGTGAAGTCGTGTTTCATCGTCCAGTGAAGTCGTGTTTCATCGTCCAGTGAAGTCGTGTTTCATCGTCCAGTGAAGTCGTGTTTCATCGTCCAGTGAAGTTGTGTTTTATCTGACAGTAAAGTCGTGTTTCATCTGACAGTGAAGTTGTGTTTCATCTGACAGTGAAGTCGTGTTTCATCGTCCAGTGAAGTCGTGTTTCATCGTCCAGTGAAGTCGTGTTTCATCTGACAGTGAAGTCGTGTTTCATCATCCAGTGAAGTCGTGTTTCATCTGACAGTGAAGTCGTGTTTCATCTGACAGTGAAGTTGTGTTTCATCTGACAGTGAAGTCGTGTTTCATCGTCCAGTGAAGTCGTGTTTCATCTGACAGTGAAGTCGTGTTTCATCGTCCAGTGAAGTCGTGTTTCATCGTGCTGTTTATGATATATAATTATTATTATTATTATTATTTATTAATATTATTATTTTCATTAATAATAATAATGATTCTATTTTTTGATATAATAATTATTACTATCATTATTAACATTATTTTATATTATTATAATCATTATAATAATAATAATAATAACGATATTAATATTATTGTTATTATTGTTAATGTTCATGTTGTTGGTATCTTAGTTTTTGTGAATTATCGGAACGATGATGTAAATGTTCTGAATAATAGAGGAAGTGTTTCAAAGTCTTTTGATTAATTAATCTAAAACTTATAAATGTTAATAAATACATTAATAATAAATATTAATTATTATTAATATTAATAATAAACTTGGCACTAAAAGAACTCTTTTAATCCTGAACTAAATTCTGCCAGCTTCGTTGTCCTCCAACACTAAATCAGTTGTAATTTTATCAGTCATAGTGAACGTTTTTAATAAGAATATATAATTAATAATATCAATAATAATACTTCTGTTTTATTAAGGATTACATCATTGTGTGTGCAGTATTGGTATTTCACTTCTTGCTCTCTGACTGGCTGCAGTGTAACCAATCAGAGAGCTTTAATAATAAATAAATAATCAAATAATTTCGGTGCATCTAGACAGAAAGAGGATTTCAATTCATCAGCTGCTAAATTATAAATCACTTTATTTTTATTTTGATATTTGAAGATGTTGTAAAAATAATTTTTTTTGGTCATTGATTGTTTCATAAAAATCAATCAGTCCAACAATTAATTAATTTATGATTTTCACAGATAATTAAACCACTGATGACGTATTATCTATATAATATATATATAAATATATAAATATATAATATATATATAAATATATAATGACGTATTATCAGTCTAATGATGATTTATTATTGTTTGTTCATAATTATAAAAACACTAATAAAGACGGCAATAACTCTACAAATGTTCATATGTTTTATACTTTGATTTATAGTAATAATAATAATAATAATAATAATAATAGTAATCGTAATTATTATTCATTTATATTTGTTGTTAGAAGTTAAACTCGTCTTCAGTTATGTGAAATTAAATGCAGATTTATTTGATTTCAATGTTTGATTTGTAATAATTTCAAGTGTTTTAAATGATTTAATTTATTAATAAAAATAAATAAATAATTAATAATAATAATAATAATAATAATAATAACAAACCCAAATAACCCTAAAAGAAAAAGAAGCCTCAATAGCTTGATTAATTAATAACCGTTTGTATATATTTCTATATTTATTTTTAGTGATTTAAAGCGTTGTGACGTGTTAATGTTCTTTATGATCCGTCTCCTCCTCCGGCTCTCAAAGGGTTAAACCTCACGACGTGTTATAGGATAGGATATAAAGGATATATAGGATATAAAGGATATAAAGGATTTAAAGTCAATTTAAAATAAAATAAACGCCTAAAAGTATTTTTAAAACAATGAAATGAATAACGGATCATTTAGCGCATTTAGGAGGTTTATTCTGTTCGGTGTTAATTAGTTAATTAATCTGTAATTAATAAACACTGAACTTTGATTTATTTAAAGACATTCAGCCGTTTCATTCAGACAGACCTAATAAAGACCATTAAATAAGATCATTAATGTGTTTCAATAAGTGATTGTTGTGTCTTTAATATATAATAATATTAATATATACTAATAATAATAATAATAAATCTTTCTCTTCGGCTCGTCGCTGTGAAAAGAAAAAGAAAGACATCAGATGTTCTGTTGAAGCTCCATCAATCTCACCCCCCCCCCCCAGTCCACACACACACACACACACACACACACACACACACACACACACACACACACACTGTGCGTAAAATATCTCCAAACACACCAACCTGCCCAGCAGAGCGCCGCGCAGCTCCGCAGCAAACATCCCGCAAAGCAGCTCCTCATCTCCTCATCTCGACTCCTCATCTCGGCTCCTCATCTCGGCTCCTCATCTCCTCATCTCGGCTCCTCATCTCCTCATCTCGGCGCCTCATCTCCTCATCTCGACTCCTCATCTCCTCATCTCGGCTCCTCATCTCGGCTCCTCATCTCCTCATCTCGGCTCGGTTCTGTTTGGTTCTGTTTGGTTCTGTTTGGTTCTGTTTGCCGCCGAGGCTTCAAATGAGAGAGACTGGTGTTGGCTCAGCGCGTGCATGTAAATACGTGCAAATGAAACCACGTTGCCCCCCCCCCGGTCATGTGACGTGAAGAAGTTAATGAAGCTCCTCTCCGGGACTCTTCTGCTGCTGTCAGCGCCGACCATCCCGCAGACCGGACCGGGACCGACCGGAGGAGGAGGAACACCGTGATGGAGGACACCGGGCTGCAGCAGTCTCTGGTCTCTGAGGTCTGAGGACTGACTGAGGACTCAGCAGCACCGGGGACCCGACACCGGAACCAGCTTCTTTAACTTCTGCTGAACTTGAAGCGGAGTTCAGTCTCTGCTCCAGCAGTGCGCGTAAAGACGGAACCAGACGGAACCAGACGGAACCATGCGGTCCAGACAGCAGGCGAGCTTCTCTTCGTGCGTAAAGGAGTTGTGAAGAGTTGCAGCTGTTTGGAGAAAGTTTGTAAGAAGTGCTGCTGGTGTTGTTTCTGCTGTGTTGGACTGGGCCCGGTGCAGGTCCCGGTGCAGGTCCCGGTCCAGCAGCATCATGCCTCGGCCCGGTAGGAACACGTACAGCGACCAGAAGCCTCCGTACTCCTACATCTCCCTGACGGCCATGGCCATCCAGAGCAGCCCGGAGAAGATGCTGCCGCTCAGTGACATCTACAAGTTCATCATGGACCGGTTCCCGTTCTACCGGGACAACACGCAGCGCTGGCAGAACTCCCTCCGACACAACCTGTCCTTCAACGACTGCTTCATCAAGATCCCCCGCAGACCGGACCAGCCCGGGAAGGGCAGCTTCTGGGCTCTGCATCCGAGCTGCGGAGACATGTTCGAGAACGGGAGTTTCCTGCGGAGGAGGAAGCGCTTCAAGGTGGGCCTCGGGTCCGGCATGCTGGTACCGGACCCGCTGCAGGCCAGCAAGCTGCAGGACCCCGCGCACACCGCGCACTACCTGCAGCAGCAGCAGCAGCAGCAGCAGGCCAAGCTGCGGCTCATGCACGCGGCCGCCGCCGCGCACCTCCCGGTACCGGTACCGGGCGGGTTCAACCTGAGCTCCACGTCGCAGCCGTCCAGCTTCAAACACCCGTTCACCATCGAGAACATCATCTCCAGAGAGTACAAGATGCCGGGCGGGCTGGCCTGTTACCCGCTCCACAACCAGCTGAGCCCGGCCTGGCCCAGCATGTACGGTACCGGCCCCGGTACCGGGATGATGGACAGCGCAGCTCCGGTCTCCATGGTCTCCATGGTCTCCATGAACAGCGACTACTCGGCCTACGGGATGCCGCTGAAGTCCCTCTGTCACCGGGAAGGCGTTCAGACTCTGCCGGCCTTCCCGGTACCCATCAAACCCACACCGGCCTCCATGCCGGGCCTACCGGGCCTGCCGGTACCGGGCCTCCCGGGCCACATCTCGGCCTTTCTGGCGAACTCTCCCCGGTCTCTGAGCCCCACATCCCCGCAGACAGCCACCGGACACACCGGCCAGAGCAGCCCGGCGGCGCCCGGAGAGGCGCTCTGCTCCTCGGCCTCCGCGCTGCAGACCGCCGCGGTGGCCGTGCATTGATATATATATATATGTATATATATATATACACATATATATATACATATATATGCACTGACCGGGACGACTCATTTATATATATCTATATATATGTATATATATATAGATATATATATATACACATATATATATACATATATATGCACTGACCGGGACGACTCATTTATATATATCTATATATATGTGTATATATATAGATATATATATATACACATATATATGCATATATATGTGTATATATATATGAACTCTTTAAAAAAGTAAAAGTGAACTTGTTGGACTCCAAACAGCCGGTTTTGTTCTCGAGGACTAAAAGACACTAAAGACATTAAAGACATTAAATGAGACATTAAAAGAGAGAAGAGACTCTAGATGTTTCTGCCGGATGTTTTTCATTTTGAGGATATTTGTTTTTGTGATTTGTTTTTATTTCTGAAAAGAGATAAATTCCTCGTCAAACCTTCGAGCTGAAGATGTTTCCTCCTCCTGTACAGAACCAGCAGGTTGACCTCTGACCTCTGACCTCCAGGAACAACACAAATCATTACACATTATATTATTATTATTATTATTATTATTATTATTCTTTTTATTCTTTTCCGTGAATCTGTTTTGTTTTGGGATCAGGTCGGAAACTCAACTGTTTCACTGCGTTCAGTTATTTTCCTCCACATCCCTGATCCTCCACACTGAAGGATCCAGAACCACCGAACCAGAACCAGAACCAGAACCAGAACCATTACCAGAACCCCTCTGACGCCGAGGACTGAAGGAACCTGAACTCTGAGGACGCGGTCGGATCAGGAGGACTGAAGGACTGAATGAGGACTCTAGTGAGGACTAAAGGACTCTGAGGACTGAATGAGGACTCTAGTGAGGACTAAAGGACTCTGAGGACTGAATGAGGACTCTAGTGAGGACTAAAGGACTCTGAGGACTGGAGGAACTCTAGTGAGGACTGAATGAGGTTTGGAGGACTGGAGGAGGAACTCTGTCGGATGGTGTCGTGACAAACGACGGAGGTCTTTTGTGTTTGCAGTCTTTTCTTGTCGGACTGAAAGAGAGCTGTCAGATTAATGACTCTAAAAGACGGTTTCACTTCTTTCTTTCTCTTCTGCTCCACAAACTCAAGTCAAGTTAAATTAAGTTAAGTTCAACCCAAAAGGAACTTCATTTTTTACACATTTTTCTTCCAAAACTTTAAATAAACGCAACAAAACTCAGAAATCTGAAAAAGAGGAAAATCTTGCAGAACATGCAGATTATTATAATATTATTATTATGATATTATTATTATTATTATTATATTATTATTATTATATTATAATATTATTATTATTATTATTATTATTATTATTATATTATTATAATATTATTATAATATTATTATTATTATTATTATTATGAGCTTTTGTTGAACCAAATAATGAGCCTTTGTTCTTATTTAAAATGTTGTTTATTTGAGTCAATGTGAAGAATCTCAGAGAGGAACTCAGACTGTATTTATATATTTATGTCAGAAGATGAACTGCCGAGATTCGAACCATCGACCGTCTCTGATTGTTCAGATGAACTTTGTTCCAGATGTTCTGCAGATGTTTTTATTCAGTTAAAGGTTTTCTAACAGCTGTGGTGTATTTGTTCTGCTGCATGCTCTGCTGTCTGAAGAAGTCTCAACGAGTCACTGTTGGTTTGTTGGTTTGTTTGTTTGTTTGTTTGTTTGTTTGGCTGAAAGCTAAAAGCATGAACATGAAGGCGGGTTTTTATTCCCTGCGCGTTGTCTGCTCATCCACATCCATTAAAAAACCTTAAAACATAAACTGAGACGTTCTTCTTCCTTTACGTTTCATAGGTGACAAGTTTCATTAACGTGACAGCTGGGGTCACTGCTGGGTGTTGATTCATTGACTTTATATATATATATACAGTATATATATACTGTATATATATATATACAGTTATATATTCATATTTGACATTGAAGGTGAGGTTAACGTGTTAATGTGTCTTTATTCTGGTAAAGATCAGCCGGTTTCTGTTGCTGTCTTTCAGATTTGAGAGATAATAAAACATTCTGCTGAATTATTTATATTAAATATAAATATTAAATATATTGAGATCAACATGTGGAGACGTGATTCACATGTTTCTAAGTTAATTAGAAAAGATCTTGACGGATTCAAAAAATGTTCTTAAAATAAACAAAAACCTTTAAAAAAGACCTTTAGTGAGTTTTAAAGAGTCTTTAGTGTGATATTGAATATATATATTATAATACATTTAATATGTCAACATTCATTGATTGATTACACAACGATAATTAAGTTTATGATAATTTACTCCATAAACCTCCAACCGGACACCAGAAACACAAAATACTTCTTATTATATTAATACTTAATACCAGTACTTTCACTGTAAAATACTTCTTATTATATTAATACTTAATACCAGTACTTTCACTGTAAAATACTTCTTATTATATTAATACTTAATACCAGTACTTTCACTGTAAAATACTTCTTATTATATTAATACTTACTATTATATTAATACTTAATACCAGTACTTTCACTGTAAAATACTTCTTATTATATTAATACTTACTATTATATTAATACTTAATATCAGTTCTTTCACTGTAAAGTGACGCTGTGAACTGTTCACACATGAACTGTAACAGTTATATATATATATATATATATATATATATATATATATATATATTGTTTTGTTTTATTTATTTGCACATACATAAAAACTGTAATATGATATAAAATAAAAGAAAAGAAATGTGTCCGGAGAGGGGAAGAAGCTTCCGGCTCATACTAACCTCAGGAGAAAGAAAGAAAGATCTAAACTAACATCATTTTAAAAATACAACAAAAGTTAAACAATAAAAAGAACACAAAATGTGAAGAAAAACCAAACAGTGGAAAACAATCCAATAAAAACAATAAAATACAAAGAACAGTCAAATATATCTCAACATATGAAAAGATAATTAGACATGATATGTTAAATAATAATATATATAATTTAATAAATAATATACAATATATTAAATGTGATGATAATGTTCCTTTAACATTTTAAACAGTGTATTTTGGTCTTCCGTATTTGTACAGCAGGATATCTGAGGGAGGACCGGCCGTGTTCTGGTGAAGATGATTCACCCGTCTGGTATCAGGGGAATGAATCTGAGAATTAGATTTAAAGAAGTGTCTAAACGATGATGGTAGAGGAGAACGTATATTTATATATAAACACACATATCTGATGAATATTTATAGTATATTATATTTAATAGTTTCCTGAACAGAGGGAGCGGAGGGCTCCTTAGAGTTAAACAAATAAAGTTGATAAAGATTGGAGGGGTACGTGTCTGCCTTATAATATATTGTATATAATGTAATGTAATATATAAATCAAATAGGGATAAATCATATAATAATATAAGGTTAATGAATAAGAAACGTTTATGAAACTTCTTAGTTTGCTGATGATTCGTAGTGACTTCAGTTTTATCACAAAAAAAATCGACGTTTTTTCCAATTTAATTTTTCATCAACTAAAATGCCTAAAAAACGAGTGAGAGACTTCAGCATCGTATATAACAATAATACAATGTTATATACTATATATGTATATAACAATAGTATAATGTTATTTACTATATAGTATATAACAATAGTATAATGTTATTTACTATATAGTATATAACAAAAGTATAATGTTATTTACTATATAGTATATAACAATAGTATAATGTTTTATACTATATAGTATATAACAATAGGATAATGTTTTATACTATATAGTATATAACAATAGTACAATGGTATATACGATATATGTATATAACATTAGTATAATGTCATATACTATATAGTATATAACAATAGTATAATGTTATATACTATATAGTATAATGTTATATACTATGTAGTATATAACAATCGTATAATTGAAATTTATTGAAAGGATGGGACAGCCCCTTGAGATGTAGCATCTCATTTTGGAGGGGGTCCTATAGACACAAATACAAAAAAAACACATACAGACAAAACAGCATTACATAACAAACATATACTGCAAATACACAGATACAGACAGATGCTCACCATCTCCCACCCTGACCCCATCAGCCCTCTGCTGTTATACTAGAAACACCTGATACAATGACCAGATTTAAATCAATACATCCGTATAAAGAACAATTGCAACAGTTTGTGTTCAGATTATATGTAGCACAAATAAACTGAGGATCATAAGTTATTTTAAGGTTGTTTTAAGATGAGTAAATAAAGAAGTCCTGAAGCAGCGGAGAGAGGTAATAGATTTCAGAAACAGAGGAAGATGATTCCAGTCTGATGGAGCTTTGTATTTGAATGACCTGCATCCAACTTCTTTGAAAATTCTTGGGACAAAGAAAAAGGGATGTTGCATTTATGTCTGAGTGAATATGAAGATCTACATGGAACCGTAAACTGTTTCAAATAGGAAGGACAATTAAAATAAACACATTTGAAAATAAACTGAAGCCAGTGAAATTGCCTTCTAGATTTCAGCTGCAACCAGTTAAGTGGTTCATACATGGAACAATGATGAGTTCTATGAGTTATATACAACATTAAGGGTCCTAAGATAGTGTCAGAGGTGTTTTGATAGACAATATCAGCATAGTCAATAATAGGTAGTATCAACTGTGAAATTATTCTTTTTCTGACTACAAAAGTAAAACAATTAATTGAGCGATAAAGTGAACTCAGACAACCATATGTTCGTTTTATAATAAAATCAATATGGGGCTTAAAGGAGAGTTCACGGTCAATCCAAACTCCGAGATATTTGAATGAATCAACTTTCTCAAGGGGTGACCCATCAACAAAATTAATATGCAAATCCAAGTAATGTGAATGATTATGTCGCGTACTAAACACCATGCTGCAGGACGTCTTTTTATTCAATGCAAGTTTGTTGTTATGAAACCAGTTTTAGACCAAATTAAAATCAAACTGTAAAGAATTCTGAATTTGTAATATATCAGAGTTAGACATGTAAATAACAGTGTCATCAGCATAAAGATGAACAAGACAATTTGAGCATATTTGAGGTAGGTCGTTGATAAAGATAGAAAAAAGAAGTGGTCCCAAGGTGGAACCTTGTGGAACACCCTTTTCGACGATTAAATAGTCCGACTGAGAACCTTGAATGACAACACACTGACGTCTATTATGAAGATAGGCATTAAACCAGAGGAGAGCATTTTGATTTAAACCAATGGAATAGAGCTTATCAAGTAGGAGGTAGTGATCAACCATATCGAAAGCCTTGGAAAGATCGATAAAAATTGCACCTGTCAGTTGGCCTTTATCAAAGGATGAGAACACATCATTAGTACATTTTAGAAGAACCGTGGTGGTGGAGTGATTAGGTCTAAAGCCTGATTGAAATGGAGATAAAAGGTTGAATAAATTGATGTATTGTGATAATTGCTTGAAAATAAGTTTCTCAAAGATTTTAGCAATGGTACAAATAAAAGAAATTGGTCGATAATTATTCATGTCAGATGGGTCTCCACCTTTGAAAAGAGGGGTCACTCTGGCACATTTCCATATAAGGGGAATTGAACAAGTAGACAGAGACAAGTTAAATAAATCTGCAAGGGGATACATTAATACAAGAGCAGCAAGTTTAACAGATTTGGCTTCCAAACCATCTGGACCAGCACTACTGCTTTCTTTTAACTCACATACAGCTGTAGGGACCTGCCATTTCTGGTGGCAGACACAGTGAACTGTCTCCCAGAATCCTGGAGGTATGCTCTCATTGGCTACAGTAACATTTCACACAGAGGTGTGAAAATCACACAGAACAAAACCAGAGGAATGTCCTTTGTTCCTTCTCTTTCGACTCTTTGCTCTTCACCTCCTGACCCAAGCTGACCAGCTGCTGGAGGTGACCCACAGTTTTTTCTTCTCATCTGCTCATCTCTCCTGACGTGTGAGAGGTGAGCTGCTGCGCTCTCTCTGCTCTTCATCTCCTCAACCCAGGCTGACCTAGTTGAGGTGAACGGCTCTCAAGTCCAGAACTTGCAAAACAGTTCTGGTTCTGATCAATGGCCTGTTAGGAAACAGCCATTGCAACCAAGGAACCAAACGGCAGACGACGCGAGTGCTCTGCCCTTTCCACCAGCTAACTTCAAGCTATCAAGCAAAGAAGTTAGCACCAAACTAACAGCAAAGACGACCTCTTTGACTTGGAACCACAACTTCAACACATGGAATCACAAACCCTGGTCTTCCATGGATTGGTAACGTACTGGGCCTTAGCATTAGCAATCGCACAGGGCTGAGCAAGACTGTTCAACTTTGATTTCTAGAAAGTACTTGTATTGATTTGGTTTAATGTTATTCATTGAGTTTGACTGTGTTGATTTATCTGTATTTGATTTTTGGGTAACTGGCTTCGCCACATCTGATGTGTTTAGTTTATGCTTCACATAGACAAGGTCTTGCATGCAACTAACCATCTTTTCTAACCCACTGCATATCTAACACACATAAAGATCACATACACAAACTGTGAATTAGTTAAACATAAACATACAGCTTCAGATAATCTTAACCCCACATCACCCCCCCCTCTCTGTCCTTCTTCTCAGAAGAACAAAGAGGTCATGTGGTGACATGCTGATGGTCATCTTTGATTCCGCCATCTTTGATTCCGCCATCTTTGATTCAGCCATCTTTGTAGTTTTACAGTGCTCGCCATTTTGTTTGTAGGCCATACAGACATTTTGAGACAAGAACCCATCTTGTTCTCCCCCCCCCCCCCTCTCTCTCTCTCTCTCACACACACACACACACACACACACACACACACACACACACACACACACACACACACACACACACACACACACACACACACACACACTGTGTTTGGTTTGTTTAGTTTAGTTATTTAGTTAGATTAATATTGTATTTTAAACCTTTAGTATCTTGTAAATAAATGATTGTGGAATATACATGCTGGTCTCTTTAATGTTGCACAAGAGTGAATACTGCCAACCTCTGCTATGTCAAGAACTCTGATATCCTTCAACCTTTACTATCTATTTTGGTTATAGTTATTAATTTAATTATTAATCAACGTTCCAAATTGATAGTTTAGCATATATAATGAGACTATATTAACGTTTTGGTCATTGGTCCCTGATTCCAGGGTGGTGCCCCGTTTATTATTGATGTTTATTGATAATCTTTATTAATATTAATAATTCTATTATTATTTATTAATTATTTTGCTAATAACCAAAACCTACCAAAGTAGAACCCCTACATAATGGTGCCCCGTGTGAGGCATAGTATTCTTGTTGGCAAATGTTCATAATTGTGCAATATTAATTTTTAGCATAATTTTTGGTCAAAAACAAAAATTTCATATTCCACTTCTAAACAAACCAAAAGTGTTTACATTCTACACCACTAGTCTTCCACAGGAGTAGAAGTCCAGCTGTACTTTTAAACAAGGACATCGTGGTTAGAATTGTTTATTTGAGAGATTTTGATTATTAACACTTTAAGCCTTTATTGTGTTAATTTTAATAATTTGCTTTTGCTGCTAATTCAAGTTGACCTACGCTGTAGAACTTGAGAGAATTTTGGTTCAGCATTCGAATACCACATATTCAATGCAATCTAGTCTAGTTGTCATATTTTGCTGTTAATCTAAGTGTTCCTTTAATGACACAGCGTGCCACCGGCCCTGTGTAACATAGAGAGCTTGTACCCTGCTGTGTAACTGCCAAGCATTCCACAGCCTGAGTTAAGATAAGAGCCACAGTGTGCTACCAGCCCTGTGATATAAGTTTGCAACCTAGCTGTTACTTCCACGTGTCCAGCTTGAGTCACCTTTAAGAAACATCATCACAACTGTTACTGCCGTGCATTTCAGTTAGTGCATGTTGTGTGTAAGCAAACTTCTTTTGTAAACCTTGTTTACTTTACTTGCACCTTTTGTTTGATGCCCACTAGAGTCACTAGTTGGTCCCCTCCTCCACAGGGAGCTACTCCACAGGGAGCTACCCCCCATAGTGTAGGCCAGTGTATTGTTGTTTTGCTAGTGTACCTCCCAAACTACACCACAAGGTGTCTGCCAGCGCAACACCATAGCCAACAACATTATTTTGTTTTCTACTAGACATCCTGTTTAGTTTCACCCTCCATTCCAGGTTTAACAATGGAGAACCCCTGTGTAGAGCTTTTTATTTCTTCCCTAGCACAGAGCCTAAACCCTGGCTGCCCTGATCTCATCAGCAGGTTGAGTTTCAGTGAGTGCAGGAAAGAAATGGAATCGCTCCTCACAGACAGGTGGGATGCGCAGACTGCATCCAAAGACTCATTGTTAAAATGCTTGCTTCTGATTTTCCACAGGCAGACCAGTCTTGCCACTCAGAGTAAAGCAGCCCTGGAAAAAGAGGTAGATAGCCTAAGAACGCAAAGTGCTAGTCTCCTCCATGAAGTTCAGACAGCTGATAAGAAAGCCATGCGTTACTTAGAAGACCTGCATTCAGCAGAGTTAGCTCTTTTTCAGTACAAAGAGAAATTGTTAGGGCTTAGACTAGAATGTCTTTCCCCACCACAGTCTGTCAGTCACTGTGATTCTGGTTACTCAGATTCGCTCTCCTCACTCGATGAGAGGTTAACTCCCTCTCCACTCAGAAGTGAAAGATTTCCAACCGACTTAAAATCTTTGGGAATGAAGTCAGATCCTCAACCTCCCCCGAGAGAAAGAGTGAACAGCTACCTGACTACTTATTGTTCTGAAACTGACAGTGAAGACACATGTAGTTTATCTTCAAGAAGATATCCTGCCTCATGTTCTTCTCAGCCACAGAGAAATGACACCTTCCTCTGTGCTCCTCCCTCCAAAAGTTCAGCCTGCTAAGCCTCCTTTCCACTCTGTCACAAGGGTGATGACAGCGGTCCAGCCTCTGCTCCTCAGCCAGAGAGGACATTAGCATGTGATGCACCAGTGCATTGTAATGCTAATTTAGTCTTGCCTTCAGCAGAAAGGACTCCCCGCCATGAAGTGCTGGAATTCATAGCTAAGGACATTGAATGTTTTGATCCAGGCAACTGTAATCAACACATTGATGACTATTTTAAGGAATTAGATCACAATCTAATTGACTTAAAACACGCCACCCAAAGGGAGAAAGTTAAACTTGTGTGGAAAACCAGCTCAAAAGCTGTGCACAAGTTTATACAGTCACAACCTCCCAGTGTCAGAAATGACTATTGTGAGCTTCGTCATGCACTGATAGAAGAATTCTCTTCCACAGCTGACGAGACCTCAGCGATGTTTGCAGCCCTTCAGATTAAACATTCACGTAGTGAGAATCCTAGAGATTACTACAAACGTTTAAGGCATGCATACTTCCAAGGTAAGAATGCGCCAGGCTTAGAAGAAAACTCTTTCTTCAAGTCCTTATTTCTGCAGAATCTGCATCCCTGTGTACGCACTCACGTCGTACTGAGGACGCATGAGGGTAACCCCTCACTGTGTGAGATAAGGAAGATGACACAGATAGCTTGGGAAACTCTGGTCATTTCCAAAAGGGGGGGTAAATTAACTGAGCCCACCAGCTCAAACACTGACATGTCAAGCAGATCTGCCACCTCAAAAGACCACCTTCACAACGGGTCGAAGGGGGGTCAGAAGAGGTTGCATAAGGATACTGAGCGTAACCGCCATGTCCCCCATTTGCATAGAGATAGGCATTCACACAACAGAAGTGTTAGAAAGCCATACGCTGAAATTCTGTCCCAGAATTGGCGTGACCGGTCTGACGATGACCACAGCATCTCTGACCACATTTCAGACTCTGAACAAGGTTCAGAACATGGACATAATCTAGCATACAGTGATAGCTACTCTGAGTGCCTCTCTGCCTCTGGCTACCTGGAGCGTTACAGCCCTGAGCCACGAGGTAAGCATCAGAGATCCAGAGCTACCTTCCCACGGTACTAGCTAACACCTAGCTAACAGTGAGACTGACGCTAGATCACGGTGCCTTAATTTTCCTTTCCTCTTTTGCAGATACTAGGGAAAACTTGAGTTTGTTAGCAACAGCAAAAACTCAACTCAGACACCACTGTCCAACTTTACAAGTACACTTGGACCAACTCCTTAGTAGTATCTTGTTTAGAGATCACGAGTGCACACACTAGCTTAGGACACCACATTATGACTGTACAGAACCAGTCATACACCTGTCCGCATTGTTTTAGGTGACACTCCGCCTCTCACCTTAACAACTTAACACCTCTAACATTCCTGTTCTTCACTAACCTTATAAATAACAGAGAAACATAGTTAGGTATTTTATACAATGCTATTGTTTTTGTTTATCTGGTTTTATTTGTAACTTAGGGACTGTTCTTGCTTAGCCAGGATAGATAGTCTTAACCAATGCCCAATTGGTTAATGAACTGCCCAGACGTTACAAAATGGAATGAACTGTTGAATGAACTTTTTCAATCATGGATTTAACAACTTTTCAGTTGTCCCCAGGGATTGGACTGTACAACCTCCAGGTTGTTTCCAAGGATCTGTGAACTGTTCAACCTTCTGATTTGCTCTTCAAGGATGACACACATCTTAAGACCACAACAGGGGGGATGTAGGGACCTGCCAGTTCGGGTGGCAGACACAGTGAACTGTCTCCCAGAATCCTGGAGGTATGCTCTCATTGGCTACAGTAACATTTCACCCTGAGGTGTGAAATTCACACAGAACAAAACCAGAGGAATGTCCTTTGTTCCTTCTCTTTCGACTCTTTGCTCTTCACCTCCTGACCCAAGCTGACCAGCTGCTGGAGGTGACCCACAGTTTTTTCTTCTCATCTGCTCATCTCTCCTGACGTGTGAGAGGTGAGCTGCTGCGCTCTCTCTGCTCTTCATCTCCTCAACCCAGGCTGACCTGGTTGAGGTGAACGGCTCTCAAGTCCAGAACTTGCAAAACAGTTCTGGTTCTGATCAATGGCCTGTTAGGAAACAGCCATTGCAACCAAGGAACCAAACGGCAGACGACGCGAGTGCTCTGCCCTTTTCACCAGCTAACTTCAAGCTATCAAGCAAAGAAGTTAGCACCAAACTAACAGCAAAGACGACCTCTTTGACTTGGAACCACAACTTCAACACATGGAATCACAAACCCTTTTCTTCCATGGATTGGTAACGTACTGGGCCTTAGCATTAGCAATCGCACAGGGCTGAGCAAGACTGTTCAACTTTGATTTCTAGAAAGTACTTGTATTGATTTGGTTTAATGTTATTCATTGAGTTTGACTGTGTTGATTTATCTGTATTTGATATCTGGGTAACTGGCTTCGCCACATCTGATGTGTTTAGTTTATGCTTCACATAGACAAGGTCTTGCATGCAAACTAACCATCTTTTCTAACCCACTGCATATCTAACACACATAAAGATCACATACACAAACTGTGAATTAGTTAAACATAAACATACAGCTTCAGATAATCTTAACCCCACATCACCCCCCCCCTCTCTGTCCTTCTCAGAAGAACAAAGAGGTCATGTGGTGACATGCTGATGGCCATCTTTGATTCCGCCATCTTTGATTCAGCCATCTTTGATTCATCCATCTTTGATTCAGCCATCTTTGTAGTTTTACAGTGCTCGCCATTTTGTTTGTAGGCCATACAGACATTTTGAAACAAGACGCCATCTTGTTCCCCCCCCCACCTCTCTCTCTCTCTCACACACACACACACACACATGCTTACACACACACACACACACACACACACACACACACACATGCTTACACACACACACACACACACACACACACACTGTGTTTGGTTTGTTTAGTTTAGTTATTTAGTTAGATTAATATTGTGTTTTAAACCTTTAGTATCTTGTAAATAAATGTTTGTGGAATATACATGCTGGTCTCTTTAATGTTGCACAAGAGTGAATAATGCCAACCTCTGCTATGTCAAGAACTCTAATATCCTTCAACCTTTACTATCTATTTTGGTTATAGTTATTAATTTAATTATTAATCAACGTTCCAAATTGATAGTTTAGCATATATAATGAGACTATATTAACGTTTTGGTCATTGGTCCCTGATTCCAGGGTGGTGCCCCGTTTATTATTGATGTTTATTGATAATCTTTATTAATATTAATAATTCTATTATTATTTATTAATTATTTTGCTAATAACCAAAACCTACCAAAGTAGAACCCCTACACAGCATAAAAAACATCAACTGGCAAGATTTTTCTAAAGGAAAACTGACGGCGTCGGTCTGTTCAGTTTAGCGTTGAATGGAAGTTTCCTCTCTCAGGTTAACGTGTGTCTGACGGCGTCGGTCCGTTCACTGTAACGTTGAATGGAAGTTTCCTCTCTCAGGTTAACGTGTGTCTGACGGCGTCGGTCCGTTCACTGTAACGTTGAATGGAAGTTTCCTCTCTCAGGTTAACGTGTGTCTGACGGCGTCGGTCCGTTCACTGTAACGTTGAATGGAAGTTTCCTCTCTCAGGTTAACGTGTGTCTGACGGCGTCGGTCCGTTCACTGTAACGTTGAATGGAAGTTTCCTCTCTCAGGTTAACGTGTGTCTGACGGCGTCGGTCCGTTCAGTTTAGCGTTGAATGGAAGTTTCCTCTCTCAGGTTAACGTGTGTCTGACGGCGTCGGTCCGTTCACTGTAACGTTGAATGGAAGTTTCCTCTCTCAGGTTAACGTGTGTCTGACGGCGTCGGTCCGTTCACTGTAACGTTGAATGGAAGTTTCCTCTCTCAGGTTAACGTGTGTCTGACGGCGTCGGTCCGTTCACTGTAACGTTGAATGGAAGTTTCCTCTCTCAGGTTAACGTGTGTCTGACGGCGTCGGTCCGTTCACTGTAACGTTGAATGGAAGTTTCCTCTCTCAGGTTAACGTGTGTCTGACGGCGTCGGTCCGTTCACTGTAACGTTGAATGGAAGTTTCCTCTCTCAGGTTAACGTGTGTCTGACGGCGTCGGTCCGTTCAGTTTAACGTTGAATGGAAGTTTCCTCTCTCAGGTTAACGTGTGTCTGACGGCGTCGGTCCGTTCAGTTTAACGTTGAATGGAAGTTTCCTCTCTCAGGTTAACGTGTGTCTGACGGCGTCGGTCCGTTCACTGTAACGTTGAATGGAAGTTTCCTCTCTCAGGTTAACGTGTGTCTGACGGCGTCGGTCCGTTCACTGTAACGTTGAATGGAAGTTTCCTCTCTCAGGTTAACGTGTGTCTGACGGCGTCGGTCCGTTCAGTTTAACGTTGAATGGAAGTTTCCTCTCTCAGGTTAACGTGTGTCTGACGGCGTCGGTCCGTTCAGTTTAATGTTGAATGGAATGGGTTAGGGGAAACCAGAGGTTGGGTTCGCGGTGACAGAATCAGGGTACTGTCCATGTAAACTGACTCTGAGCTCGGACCGAGGCAGCCGCTCTGCACCGCGGCCCTGTTCTACAATGGACTTCAATTCCGTCCCTGAATTGGGATTGCTGGTTAAAAAAATGAGACTCTCTTTGTCTTTTAAATATTTAGTCTGCAATGTTTAGGAATTTATTTTCCTTCTTCAGGCAAAGGCAGACTGACTAGTCCGGTAACTCAACTTCTATAGGGCTCTTTTGGCTCCTCCTGTTGGCCTCGCCCATTCCTCGCTCCATTTAGAGCTGCCATTTGAATCAGGACTTTACTTTGTACTCGGTTTTGAGTTTCAAATAGTAGTGCTCTTTGTTGAGCTTTACTTGTCCAGATTAAGTCTAGAGTCTTATGGTACACAAAAACTAGCGTTTGGTGTCCAAACACTAAGGGTTAGGGGGTTAGGGTTAGGGGGTTAGGGGGTTAGTGTTAGGGGGTTAGGGGGTTAGGAGGTAAGGAGGTTAGGGGGTTAGGGGGCTAGGAGGTTAGGGTTAGGGCATTAGGGGGTTAGGGGGTTAGGGGGCTAGGTGGTTAGGGGGTTAGGGGGTAAGGGGGTTAGGGGGCTAGGGGGTTAGGGGGTAAGGGGGTTAGGGGGCTAGGGGGCTAGGGGGTAAGGGGGTTAGGGGGCTAGGGGGTAAGGGGGTTAGGGGGCTAGGGGGTAAGGGGGTGTCGCGGGGTTCTATTTCAAAACAAATTCACTAAACAAATGACATTTAAAGAGGAAACGTCTCGCCTGCTGTTCACATTCATTTACTGAGGTAGAAGTACACAGAGGTAGAAGTACACTGAGGTAGAAGTACACAGAGGTAGAAGTACACTGAGGTAGAAGTACACTGAGGTAGAAGTACACTGAGGTAGAAGTACACTGAGGTAGAAGTACACTGAGGTAGAAGTACACAGAGGTAGAAGTACACAGAGGTAGAAGTACACTGAGGTAGAAGTACACTGAGGTAGAAGTACACAGAGGTAGAAGTACACTGAGGTAGAAGTACACTGAGGTAGAAGTACACAGAGGTAGAAGTACACAGAGGTAGAAGTACACTGAGGTAGAAGTACACTGAGGTAGAAGTACACTGAGGTAGAAGTACACTGAGGTAGAAGTACACTGAGGTAGAAGTACACTGAGGTAGAAGTACACAGAGGAAGAAGTACACTGAGGTAGAAGTACACTGAGGTAGAAGTACACTGAGGTAGAAGTACACTGAGGTAGAAGTACACTGAGGTAGTAATGCCGATAAGGACGGAGGTGGTTATTATGGGATGTCTGCCCAATGATGACAGAACCTTTCTGCCTACTGCAGCTTTAAAGCCCTATATGAATAAAATGTATTATTATTATTATATATATTATTTAATATTCTATTGAGGCTTCAGTGGAGTGGAACCGGACGGGACACGATTCAGGTCTGAACCATCACGAGAACAATTAGAGTTAAATATCAGCCTGATGCTCCACGGTGGCGGAGCGGTAATTAATCACCGTCCCTCGCTGCCGCTTGTGTTGCTTAATTAGAGACTTCAGGGAGACGATGACAACGAGCTGTCCTCTCAACAAAACACTAATTAACTAACAGTTCCTTCAGCGTCTACGGCCCGGTGGAGAAACATCACACCGAGGAGGAGAGAAGAAGAAGAAGAACATGATGATGGTGATGATGACACTGAGGAGGAGAGAAGAAGAAGAACATGATGATGGTGATGATCACACTGAGGAGGAGAGAAGAAGAAGAAGAACATGATGATGGAGATGATGACACTGAGGAGGAGAGAAGAAGAAGAACATGATGATGGTGATGATGACACTGAGGAGGAGATGGTTAGATGGAGGAGATGGTGTTCATAGTGTTGATGTTGTTGTTGCAGCAGGAGCAGAACGTGTTCATAGTGTTGATGTTGTTGTGCAGCAGGAGCAGAACGTGTTCATAGTGTTGATGTTGTTGTGCAGCAGGAGCAGAACGTGTTCATAGTGTTGGTGTTGTTGTGCAGCAGGAGCAGAACGTGTTCATAGTGTTGGTGTTGTTGTTGCAGCAGGAGCAGAACGTGTTCATAGTGTTGGTGTTGTTGTGCAGCAGGAGCAGAACGTGTTCATAGTGTTGGTGTTGTTGTGCAGCAGGAGCAGAACGTGTTCATAGTGTTGGTGTTGTTGTGCAGCAGGAGCAGAACGTGTTCATAGTGTTGGTGTTGTTGTGCAGCAGGAGCAGAACGTGTTCATAGTGTTGATGTTGTTGCAGCAGGAGCAGAACGTGTTCATAGTGTTGATGTTGTTGCAGCAGGAGCAGAACGTGTTCATAGTGTTGGTGTTGTTGCAGCAGGAGCAGAACGTGTTCATAGTGTTGGTGTTGTTGTGCAGCAGGAGCAGAACGTGTTCATAGTGTTGATGTTGTTGCAGCAGGAGCAGAACGTGTTCATAGTGTTGATGTTGTTGCAGCAGGAGCAGAACGTGTTCATAGTGTTGGTGTTGTTCTGCAGCAGGAGCAGAACGTGTTCATAGTGTTGGTGTTGTGCAGCAGGAGCAGAACGTGTTCATAGTGTTGATGTTGTTGCAGCAGGAGCAGAACGTGTTCATAGTGTTGGTGTTGTTCTGCAGCAGGAGCAGAACGTGTTCATAGTGTTGGTGTTGTTCTGCAGCAGGAGCAGAACGTGTTCATAGTGTTGATGTTGTTGCAGCAGGAGCAGAACGTGTTCATAGTGTTGGTGTTGTTGCAGCAGGAGCAGAACGTGTTCATAGTGTTGATGTTGTTGCAGCAGGAGCAGAACGTGTTCATAGTGTTGGTGTTGTTGCAGCAGGAGCAGAACGTGTTCATAGTGTTGATGTTGTTGCAGCAGGAGCAGAACGTGTTCATAGTGTTGATGTTGTTGCAGCAGGAGCAGAACGTGTTCATAGTGTTGATGTTGTTGCAGCAGGAGCAGAACGTGTTCATAGTGTTGATGTTGTGCAGCAGGAGCAGAACGTGTTCATAGTGTTGGTGTTGTGCAGCAGGAGCAGAACGTGTTCATAGTGTTGATGTTGTTGCAGCAGGAGCAGAACGTGTTCATAGTGTTGGTGTTGTTGTGCAGCAGGAGCAGAACGTGTTCATAGTGTTGGTGTTGTTGTTGCAGCAGGAGCAGAACGTGTTCATAGTGTTGGTGTTGTTGTTGCAGCAGGAGCAGAACGTGTTCATAGTGTTGATGTTGTTGTGCAGCAGGAGCAGAACGTGTTCATAGTGTTGGTGTTGTTGTTGCAGCAGGAGCAGAACGTGTTCATAGTGTTGGTGTTGTTGTGCAGCAGGAGCAGAACGTGTTCATAGTGTTGGTGTTGTTGTGCAGCAGGAGCAGAACGTGTTCATAGTGTTGGTGTTGTTGTGCAGCAGGAGCAGAACGTGTTCATAGTGTTGATGTTGTTGCAGCAGGAGCAGAACGTGTTCATAGTGTTGGTGTTGTTGCAGCAGGAGCAGAACGTGTTCATAGTGTTGGTGTTGTTGTGCAGCAGGAGCAGAACGTGTTCATAGTGTTGATGTTGTTGCAGCAGGAGCAGAACGTGTTCATAGTGTTGATGTTGTTGCAGCAGGAGCAGAACGTGTTCATAGTGTTGGTGTTGTTCTGCAGCAGGAGCAGAACGTGTTCATAGTGTTGGTGTTGTTCTGCAGCAGGAGCAGAACGTGTTCATAGTGTTGATGTTGTTGCAGCAGGAGCAGAACGTGTTCATAGTGGTGATGTTGTGCAGCAGGAGCAGAACGTGTTCATAGTGTTGATGTTGTTGCAGCAGGAGCAGAACGTGTTCATAGTGTTGGTGTTGTTGCAGCAGGAGCAGAACGTGTTCATAGTGTTGATGTTGTTGCAGCAGGAGCAGAACGTGTTCATAGTGTTGGTGTTGTTGTGCAGCAGGAGCAGAACGTGTTCATAGTGTTGGTGTTGTGCAGCAGGAGCAGAACGTGTTCATAGTGTTGATGTTGTTGCAGCAGGAGCAGAACGTGTTCATAGTGTTGGTGTTGTGCAGCAGGAGCAGAACGTGTTCATAGTGGTGATGTTGTTGCAGCAGGAGCAGAACGTGTTCATAGTGTTGGTGTTGTTGTTGCAGCAGGAGCAGAACGTGTTCATAGTGTTGGTGTTGTTGCAGCAGGAGCAGAACGTGTTCATAGTGTTGGTGTTGTGCAGCAGGAGCAGAACGTGTTCATAGTGTTGATGTTGTTGCAGCAGGAGCAGAACGTGTTCATAGTGGTGATGTTGTTGCAGCAGGAGCAGAACGTGTTCATAGTGTTGGTGTTGTTGCAGCAGGAGCAGAACGTGTTCATAGTGTTGGTGTTGTTGCAGCAGGAGCAGAACGTGTTCATAGTGTTGATGTTGTTGTTGCAGCAGGAGCAGAACGTGTTCATAGTGTTGATGTTGTTGTGCAGCAGGAGCAGAACGTGTTCATAGTGTTGGTGTTGTTGTGCAGCAGGAGCAGAACGTGTTCATAGTGTTGGTGTTGTTGTGCAGCAGGAGCAGAACGTGTTCATAGTGTTGGTGTTGTTGTTGCAGCAGGAGCAGAACGTGTTCATAGTGTTGGTGTTGTTGTTGCAGCAGGAGCAGAACGTGTTCATAGTGTTGGTGTTGTTGTGCAGCAGGAGCAGAACGTGTTCATAGTGTTGGTGTTGTTGTTGCAGCAGGAGCAGAACGTGTTCATAGTGTTGATGTTGTTGTTGCAGCAGGAGCAGAACGTGTTCATAGTGTTGGTGTTGTTGTGCAGCAGGAGCAGAACGTGTTCATAGTGTTGGTGTTGTTGTGCAGCAGGAGCAGAACGTGTTCATAGTGTTGGTGTTGTTGTGCAGCAGGAGCAGAACGTGTTCATAGTGTTGATGTTGTTGCAGCAGGAGCAGAACGTGTTCATAGTGTTGGTGTTGTTGCAGCAGGAGCAGAACGTGTTCATAGTGGTGATGTTGTTGCAGCAGGAGCAGAACGTGTTCATAGTGTTGGTGTTGTTGCAGCAGGAGCAGAACGTGTTCATAGTGTTGGTGTTGTTGCAGCAGGAGCAGAACGTGTTCATAGTGTTGGTGTTGTTGCAGCAGGAGCAGAACGTGTTCATAGTGTTGGTGTTGTTGTGCAGCAGGAGCAGAACGTGTTCATAGTGTTGATGTTGTGCAGCAGGAGCAGAACGTGTTCATAGTGTTGGTGTTGTTGTGCAGCAGGAGCACAACGTGTTCATAGTGTTGGTGTTGTTGCAGCAGGAGCAGAACGTGTTCATAGTGTTGATGTTGTTGCAGCAGGAGCAGAACGTGTTCATAGTGTTGGTGTTGTGCAGCAGGAGCAGAACGTGTTCATAGTGTTGATGTTGTTGCAGCAGGAGCAGAACGTGTTCATAGTGGTGATGTTGTTGCAGCAGGAGCAGAACGTGTTCATAGTGTTGATGTTGTTGCAGCAGGAGCAGAACGTGTTCATAGTGTTGGTGTTGTTCTGCAGCAGGAGCAGAACGTGTTCATAGTGTTGATGTTGTGCAGCAGAAGCAGAACGTGTTCATAGTGTTGGTGTTGTTCTGCAGCAGGAGCAGAACGTGTTCATAGTGTTGGTGTTGTTGCAGCAGGAGCAGAACGTGTTCATAGTGTTGGTGTTGTTGCAGCAGGAGCAGAACGTGTTTATGGTGTTGGTGTTGTTGTGCAGCAGGAGCAGAACGTGTTCATAGTGTTGGTGTTGTGCAGCAGGAGCAGAACGTGTTCATAGTGTTGGTGTTGTGCAGCAGGAGCAGAACGTGTTCATAGTGTTGGTGTTGTGCAGCAGGAGCAGAACGTGTTCATAGTGTTGGTGTTGTTGTTGCAGCAGGAGCAGAACGTGTTCATAGTGTTGATGTTGTTGTGCAGCAGGAGCAGAACGTGTTCATAGTGTTGGTGTTGTGCAGCAGGAGCAGAACGTGTTCATAGTGTTGATGTTGTTGTGCAGCAGGAGCAGAACGTGTTCATAGTGTTGATGTTGTGCAGCAGGAGCAGAACGTGTTCATAGTGTTGGTGTTGTGCAGCAGGAGCAGAACGTGTTCATAGTGTTGGTGTTGTGCAGCAGGAGCAGAACGTGTTCATAGTGTTGGTGTTGTTGTTGCAGCAGGAGCAGAACGTGTTCATAGTGTTGGTGTTGTTGTTGCAGCAGGAGCAGAACGTGTTCATAGTGGTGATGTTGTTGCAGCAGGAGCAGAACGTGTTCATAGTGTTGATGTTGTTGTGCAGCAGGAGCAGAACGTGTTCATAGTGTTGATGTTGTTGCAGCAGGAGCCGAACGTGTTCATAGTGTTGGTGTTGTTGCAGCAGGAGCAGAACGTGTTCATAGTGTTGGTGTTGTGCAGCAGGAGCAGAACGTGTTCATAGTGTTGGTGTTGTGCAGCAGGAGCAGAACGTGTTCATAGTGTTGATGTTGTTGTGCAGCAGGAGCAGAACGTGTTCATAGTGTTGGTGTTGTGCAGCAGGAGCAGAACGTGTTCATAGTGTTGATGTTGTTGTGCAGCAGGAGCAGAACGTGTTCATAGTGTTGGTGTTGTTGCAGCAGGAGCAGAACGTGTTCATAGTGTTGGTGTTGTTGTGCAGCAGGAGCAGAACGTGTTCATAGTGTTGATGTTGTTGCAGCAGGAGCAGAACGTGTTTATGGTGTTGGTGTTGTTGCAGCAGGAGCAGAACGTGTTCATAGTGTTGGTGTTGTGCAGCAGGAGCAGAACGTGTTCATAGTGTTGGTGTTGTTGCAGCAGGAGCAGAACGTGTTCATAGTGTTGGTGGTGTTGTGCAGCAGGAGCAGAACGTGTTCATAGTGTTGGTGTTGTTGCAGCAGGAGCAGAACGTGTTCATAGTGTTGATGTTGTTGCAGCAGGAGCAGAACGTGTTCATAGTGTTGGTGTTGTTCTGCAGCAGGAGCAGAACGTGTTCATAGTGTTGGTGTTGTGCAGCAGGAGCAGAACGTGTTCATAGTGTTGATGTTGTTGCAGCAGGAGCAGAACGTGTTCATAGTGTTGGTGTTGTTGCAGCAGGAGCAGAACGTGTTCATAGTGTTGATGTTGTTGCAGCAGGAGCAGAACGTGTTCATAGTGTTGGTGTTGTTCTGCAGCAGGAGCAGAACGTGTTCATAGTGTTGATGTTGTGCAGCAGAAGCAGAACGTGTTCATAGTGTTGATGTTGTGCAGCAGGAGCAGAACGTGTTCATAGTGTTGGTGTTGTTGCAGCAGGAGCAGAACGTGTTCATAGTGTTGGTGTTGTGCAGCAGGAGCAGAACGTGTTCATAGTGTTGATGTTGTTGCAGCAGGAGCAGAACGTGTTCATAGTGTTGATGTTGTTGCAGCAGGAGCAGAACGTGTTCATAGTGTTGGTGTTGTTCTGCAGCAGGAGCAGAACGTGTTCATAGTGTTGATGTTGTGCAGCAGAAGCAGAACGTGTTCATAGTGTTGATGTTGTGCAGCAGGAGCAGAACGTGTTCATAGTGTTGGTGTTGTGCAGCAGGAGCAGAACGTGTTCATAGTGTTGGTGTTGTTGCAGCAGGAGCAGAACGTGTTCATAGTGTTGGTGTTGTTCTGCAGCAGGAGCAGAACGTGTTCATAGTGTTGGTGTTGTTGCAGCAGGAGCAGAAAGTGTTTATGGTGTTGATGTTGTTGCAGCAGGAGCAGAACGTGTTCATAGTGTTGGTATTGTTGTGCAGCAGGAGCAGAACGTGTTCATAGTGTTGATGTTGTGCAGCAGGAGCAGAACGTGTTCATAGTGTTGGTGTTGTGCAGCAGGAGCAGAACGTGTTCATAGTGTTGATGTTGTTGCAGCAGGAGCAGAACGTGTTCATAGTGTTGGTGTTGTTGCAGCAGAAGCAGAACGTGTTCATAGTGTTGGTGTTGTGCAGCAGGAGCAGAAAGTGTTCATAGTGTTGGTGTTGTTGCAGCAGGAGCAGAACGTGTTCATAGTGTTGGTGTTGTGCAGCAGGAGCAGAACGTGTTCATAGTGTTGATGTTGTTGCAGCAGGAGCAGAACGTGTTCATAGTGTTGGTGTTGTTGCAGCAGGAGCAGAACGTGTTCATAGTGTTGGTGTTGTTGCAGCAGGAGCAGAAAGTGTTTATGGTGTTGGTGTTGTTGTGCAGCAGGAGCAGAACGTGTTCATAGTGTTGGTGTTGTTGTGCAGCAGGAGCAGAACGTGTTCATAGTGTTGATGTTGTTGCAGCAGGAGCAGAACGTGTTCGTAGTGTTGGTGTTGTTGTGCAGCAGGAGCAGAACGTGTTCATAGTGTTGATGTTGTTGCAGCAGGAGCAGAACGTGTTCATAGTGTTGGTGTTGTTGCAGCAGGAGCAGAACGTGTTCATAGTGTTGGTTTTGTTGCAGCAGGAGCAGAACGTGTTCATAGTGGTGGTGTTGTGCAGTAGGAGCAGAACGTGTTCATAGTGTTGGTGTTGTTGCAGCAGGAGCAGAAAGTGTTTATGGTGTTGGTGTTGTTGTGCAGCAGGAGCAGAACGTGTTCATAGTGTTGGTGTTGTTGTGCAGCAGGAGCAGAACGTGTTCATAGTGTTGATGTTGTTGCAGCAGGAGCAGAAAGTGTTTATGGTGTTGGTGTTGTTGTGCAGCAGGAGCAGAACGTGTTCATAGTGTTGGTGTTGTTGTTGCAGCAGGAGCAGAACGTGTTCATAGTGTTGGTGTTGTTCTGCAGCAGGAGCAGAACGTGTTCATAGTGTTGGTGTTGTTGTGCAGCAGGAGCAGAACGTGTTCATAGTGTTGATGTTGTTGCAGCAGGAGCAGAACGTGTTCATAGTGTTGGTGTTGTTGTGCAGCAGGAGCAGAACGTGTTCATAGTGTTGGTGTTGTTGCAGCAGGAGCAGAACGTGTTCATAGTGTTGGTGTTGTGCAGCAGGAGCAGAACGTGTTCATAGTGTTGGTGTTGTTGCAGCAGGAGCAGAACGTGTTCATAGTGTTGGTGTTGTTGCAGCAGGAGCAGAACGTGTTCATAGTGTTGATGTTGTTGCAGCAGGAGCAGAACGTGTTCATAGTGTTGGTGTTGTGCAGCAGGAGCAGAACGTGTTCATAGTGTTGGTGTTGTTGCAGCAGGAGCAGAACGTGTTCATAGTGTTGGTGTTGTTGCAGCAGGAGCAGAACGTGTTCATAGTGTTGGTGTTGTTGCAGCAGGAGCACAACGTGTTCATAGTGTTGGTGTTGTGCAGCAGGAGCAGAACGTGTTCATAGTGTTGGTGTTGTGCAGCAGGAGCAGAACGTGTTCATAGTGTTGGTGTTGTTGCAGCAGGAGCAGAACGTGTTCATAGTGTTGGTGTTGTTGCAGCAGGAGCAGAACGTGTTCATAGTGTTGATGTTGTTGCAGCAGGAGCAGAACGTGTTCATAGTGTTGGTGTTGTGCAGCAGGAGCAGAACGTGTTCATAGTGTTGGTGTTGTTGCAGCAGGAGCAGAACGTGTTCATAGTGTTGGTGTTGTTGTGCAGCAGGAGCAGAACGTGTTCATAGTGTTGGTGTTGTTGCAGCAGGAGCAGAACGTGTTCATAGTGTTGGTGTTGTGCAGCAGGAGCAGAACGTGTTCATAGTGTTGATGTTGTTGCAGCAGGAGCAGAACGTGTTCATAGTGTTGGTGTTGTGCAGCAGGAGCAGAACGTGTTCATAGTGTTGGTGTTGTTGCAGCAGGAGCAGAACGTGTTCATAGTGTTGGTGTTGTTGTGCAGCAGGAGCAGAACGTGTTCATAGTGTTGATGTTGTTGCAGCAGGAGCAGAACGTGTTCATAGTGTTGGTGTTGTGCAGCAGGAGCAGAACGTGTTCATAGTGTTGATGTTGTTGCAGCAGGAGCAGAACGTGTTCATAGTGTTGGTGTTGTTGCAGCAGGAGCAGAACGTGTTCATAGTGTTGGTGTTGTTGTGCAGCAGGAGCAGAACGTGTTCATAGTGTTGGTGTTGTTGTGCAGCAGGAGCAGAACGTGTTCATAGTGTTGATGTTGTTGCAGCAGGAGCAGAACGTGTTCATAGTGTTGGTGTTGTGCAGCAGGAGCAGAACGTGTTCATAGTGGTGATGTTGTGCAGCAGGAGCAGAACGTGTTCATAGTGTTGGTGTTGTTCTGCAGCAGGAGCAGAACGTGTTCATAGTGTTGGTGTTGTTGTGCAGCAGGAGCAGAACGTGTTCATAGTGTTGATGTTGTTGCAGCAGGAGCAGAACGTGTTCATAGTGTTGGTGTTGTGCAGCAGGAGCAGAACGTGTTCATAGTGTTGGTGTTGTGCAGCAGGAGCAGAACGTGTTCATAGTGTTGATGTTGTTGTGCAGCAGGAGCAGAACGTGTTCATAGTGTTGATGTTGTTGTGCAGCAGGAGCAGAACGTGTTCATAGTGTTGATGTTGTTGTGCAGCAGGAGCAGAACGTGTTCATAGTGTTGATGGTGTTGTGCAGCAGGAGCAGAACGTGTTCATAGTGTTGATGTTGTTGTGCAGCAGGAGCAGAACGTGTTCATAGTGTTGGTGTTGTGCAGCAGGAGCAGAACGTGTTCATAGTGTTGGTGTTGTGCAGCAGGAGCAGAACGTGTTCATAGTGTTGGTGTTGTTGCAGCAGGAGCAGAACGTGTTCATAGTGTTGATGTTGTTGCAGCAGGAGCAGAACGTGTTTATGGTGTTGGTGTTGTTGCAGCAGGAGCAGAACGTGTTTATGGTGTTGGTGTTGTTGCAGCAGGAGCAGAACGTGTTCTCTGTAATGTGTTTATTGGTTCCGGAGGCTGAATGTGAATCTGTTGGTTTAATCATTAGTTCATGTGTTGACCCGTTCAGCCTGTCACAGATCCAGGTTCATCCTCACTCACGGGGGGAGGATTCGTTATTTGGGTCACACATGAAATCAAACAGATTCACCTCTAGCTGAGACAGATGATTTATTCAGATGCTGGCAGCCGGTCGGCACGGCGACAGATTGTGTTCTTGGTGATCTGACAGCGCCGAAGGGAAAGCAAGAGACGAGGCTCAGCAGAGACACAGAGACCGAGGTTAGCCTAGCTTAGCTTCAACTACGTCTGTTCCCAGAGAGTTTCCCTCTGCCTCCAGTCTTTGTGCTGCGCTAGGCTAGCAGTTTCCCTCCGCCTCCAGTCTTTGTGCTAGGCTAGGCTAACAGTTTCCCTCTGCCTCTACTCTTTGTGCTAAGCTAGGCTAACAGTTTCCCTCTGCCTCCAGTCTTTGTGCTAGGCTAGGCTAGCAGTTTCCCTCTGCCTCCAGTCTTTGTGCTAAGCTAGGCTAGCAGTTTCCCTCTGCCTCCAGTCTTTGTGCTGCGCTAGGCTAGCAGTTTCCCTCCGCCTCCAGTCTTTGTGCTAAGCTAGGCTAGCAGTTTCCCTCCGCCTCCAGTCTTTGTGCTAAGCTAGGCTAGCAGTTTCCCTCCGCCTCCAGTCTTTGTGCTAAGCTAGGCTAGCAGTTTCCCTCTGCCTCCAGTCTTTGTGCTAAGCTAGGCTAGCAGTTTCCCTCTGCCTCCAGTCTTTGTGCTAAGCTAGGCTAGCAGTTTCCCTCCGCCTCCAGTCTTTGTGCTAAGCTAGGCTAGCAGTTTCCCTCCGCCTCCAGTCTTTGTGCTAAGCTAGGCTAGCAGTTTCCCTCTGCCTCCAGTCTTTGTGCTAAGCTAGGCTAGCAGTTTCCCTCCGCCTCCAGTCTTTGTGCTAAGCTAGGCTAGCAGTTTCCCTCCGCCTCCAGTCTTTGTGCTAAGCTAGGCTAGCAGTTTCCCTCTGCCTCCAGTCTTTGTGCTAAGCTAGGTTAGCAGTTTCCCTCCACCTCCAGTCTTTGTGCTAAGCTAGGCTAGCAGTTTCCCTCCGCCTCCAGTCTTTGTGCTAAGCTAGGCTAGCAGTTTCCCTCCGCCTCCAGTCTTTGTGCTAAGCTAGGCTAGCAGTTTCCCTCTGCCTCCAGTCTTTGTGCTAAGCTAGGCTAGCAGTTTCCCTCCACCTCCAGTCTTTGTGCTAAGCTAGGCTAGCAGTTTCCACCTGCCTCCAGTCATTGTGCTATGCTAGGCTAGCAGTTTCCCTCCGCCTCCAGTCTTTGTGCTAAGCTAGGCTAGCAGTTTCCCTCCGCCTCCAGTCTTTGTGCTAAGCTAGGCTAGCAGTTTCCCTCCGCCTCCAGTCTTTGTGATAAGCTAGGCTAGCAGTTTCCCTCCGCCTCCAGTCTTTGTGCTAAGCTAGGCTAGCAGTTTCCCTCCGCCTCCAGTCTTTGTGCTAAGCTAGGCTAGCAGTTTCCCTCTGCCTCCAGTCTTTGTGCTAAGCTAGGCTAGCAGTTTCCCTCTGCCTCCAGTCTTTGTGCTAAGCTAGGCTAACATAATCAGGTTACTTCACCTTCTGATCTAATCAGTGTAAACGTGTCCTGAGTTTGTGAGTCGGAGGTTCAAAGTAAACGTCACATTTACTCTCATCAGTGATTGATGTCACCTCTTTAGCTTCTTTAGCTGCTGGCAGTGAACTCGTCCAGCGTTCTGAAGCTCTTTGAAGTTTGGAGAAAGTCTGTCGCCTCGTTTGACGCCTCGAGCAAAATACTGGAATTAGAATTTCAAGTCGAGGAACTTTGGTCCAATCAGATCACGGCGAGACACATCAGTCAGTACCGTCAGTGATCAGCAGCGTTTCTGTGGACTTTGAAGTATGATTGCAGCTCACGCCTGCTTTGTTGTTGGTTTCTCCGGCAGCGGCGTTCACACCCCGAGAGCAGCGCGGGTCGACGAGTCAAAGTTCCCTCGCAGGTGAGCCATCAATCAACGGTTGTGTGACGCCGCTGCTCTTCTTCCCTCCTGTATCTCCATTCAGCAGCCGCTGTCAACTGAAGAACAAGCTGCAGTGTGGATGTGATCAGCAGGTTTTAAATGTGTTCTATCCCCCGGAGGAGAACGTTGTCAACCCGTGAGGAGCATCATCATGATGGGATCCATCACCACATCACGAGATAAGCTGAGTTTGATTTACTAGGAATAAGTCAGGAAGCCTTGATGACGCCTCCTCCAGCTGAGGTCACATGTAGAAAGAATGAGTACGCACAGAAACATGCGTACGCCTTTTCCAACTTAGACTGAAGAACGTGAACATCTCACGCAGACCTCAGACCAGCAATGAGTCAGCATGATGTCACTTCCTGTTCCCTTGTCTTGAAGTCAATGGGTTTTTAGACAGACGTCTGAAATCAGGTCTGTGGTTAACACAAGCTGAAGAGATTTAAACGTTTTGTTCTACCATATAAAATACAAGTTAAGATTAGATTAGAGTAGTAGGATTCATTCAACGGTACGAGGTTATGACCCTCTTTTATTTCAGTTAAGCTTTAAACAGTTTGGTTCCAGTTTCCAGTTCAGCTTCAATCTGAAGGCAAAGAGATGGAATCAGTTCTGATACGACTCCAGATGAGACAGAGGGCTTCTGTAGATGTCTGCTGTTGGTCTCAGTAAGGAAATGTTAACGTTAATAGAAGTTGGTCTCAGTGAGGAAATGTTAACGTTAATAGAAGTTGGTCTCAGTAAGGAAATGTTAACGTTAATAGAAGTTGGTCTCAGTGAGGAAATGTTAACGTTAATAGAAGTTGGTCTCAGTGAGGAAATGTTAACGTTAATAGAAGTTGGTCTCAGTAAGGAAATGTTAACGTTAATAGAAGTTGGTCTCAGTGAGGAAATGTTAACGTTAATAGAAGTTGGTCTCATTAAGGAAATGTTAACGTTAATAGAAGTTGGTCTCAGTGAGGAAATGTTAACGTTAATAGAAGTTGGTCTCAGTGAGGAAATGTTAATGTTAATAGAAGTTGGTCTCAGTGAGGAAATGTTAATGTTAATAGAAGTTGGTCTCAGTGAGGAAATGTTAACGTTAATAGAAGTTGGTCTCAGTGAGGAAATGTTAACGTTAATAGAAGTTGGTCTCATTAAGGAAATGTTAACGTTAATAGAAGTTGGTCTCAGTGAGGAAATGTTAACGTTAATAGAAGTTGGTCTCAGTGAGGAAATGTTAACGTTAATAGAAGTTGGTCTCAGTAAGGAAATGTTAACGTTAATAGAAGTTGGTCTCAGTGAGGAAATGTTAACGTTAATAGAAGTTGGTCTCATTAAGGAAATGTTAACGTTAATAGAAGTTGGTCTCAGTGAGGAAATGTTAACGTTAATAGAAGTTGGTCTCAGTGAGGAAATGTTAACGTTAATAGAAGTTGGTCTCAGTAAGGAAATGTTAACGTTAATAGAAGTTGGTCTCAGTGAGGAAATGTTAACGTTAATAGAAGTTGGTCTCATTAAGGAAATGTTAACGTTAATAGAAGTTGGTCTCAGTGAGGAAATGTTAACGTTAATAGAAGTTGGTCTCAGTGAGGAAATGTTAATGTTAATAGAAGTTGGTCTCAGTGAGGAAATGTTAATGTTAATAGAAGTTGGTCTCAGTGAGGAAATGTTAACGTTAATAGAAGTTGGTCTCAGTGAGGAAATGTTAACGTTAATAGAAGTTGGTCTCATTAAGGAAATGTTAACGTTAATAGAAGTTGGTCTCAGTGAGGAAATGTTAACGTTAATAGAAGTTGGTCTCAGTGAGGAAATGTTAACGTTAATAGAAGTTGGTCTCAGTAAGGAAATGTTAACGTTAATAGAAGTTGGTCTCAGTGAGGAAATGTTAACGTTAATAGAAGTTGGTCTCATTAAGGAAATGTTAACGTTAATAGAAGTTGGTCTCAGTGAGGAAATGTTAACGTTAATAGAAGTTGGTCTCAGTGAGGAAATGTTAACGTTAATAGAAGTTGGTCTCAGTAAGGAAATGTTAACGTTAATAGAAGTTGGTCTCAGTGAGGAAATGTTAACGTTAATAGAAGTTGGTCTCATTAAGGAAATGTTAACGTTAATAGAAGTTGGTCTCAGTGAGGAAATGTTAACGTTAATAGAAGTTGGTCTCAGTGAGGAAATGTTAACGTTAATAGAAGTTGGTCTCAGTAAGGAAATGTTAACGTTAATAGAAGTTGGTCTCAGTGAGGAAATGTTAACGTTAATAGAAGTTGGTCTCATTAAGGAAATGTTAATGTTAATAGAAGTTGGTCTCAGTGAGGAAATGTTAACGTTAATAGAAGTTGGTCTCAGTGAGGAAATGTTAACGTTAATAGAAGTTGGTCTCAGTGAGGAACTCTCTCATGTGTTCTGTAGTCAGTTAAACAAACAGAACACTTCCAGCCGTGTTTGTTCAGCATCATTCTGCTTCACACAAACAACGCTTCAATCACGTCTTTCCTCAAGTGGACAAAATAAACTACTGGGGACGTCTTTCTCTTCTTTCTGCCTCCTGAGGTAGCCTCCTCCTCTTCCTCCTCCCTCCTCCTCCTGCTCTTCCTCCTCTTCCTCCCTCCTCCTCCTCCTCCTCCTCCTCTTCCTCCCTCCTCCTCCTCCTCCTCCCTCCTCCTCCTCTTCCTCCCTCCTCCTCCTCCTCCTCCCTCCTCCTCCTCCTCCTCCTCCTCCTCCTCTTCCTGCTAGTTCTTCTTCTTGGCTTTTTTGGAGGTGACCCTGTTAGCATCTACAGATCTTCTCTCAGGTCTTTGTGGGAGGTGACCCTGTGAGGACTAGAAGAGGGTTTCATCTCATCCTGAGACCTTGAAGATGTTGATCTGAGTGACATGTTGAGTCCTGACAGATTGATGCAGTGAGATCTTGTTTTTCTACCGTATACGACACCGTCGCACTTTGGTTGGCGGCCGATTGACTGACGGGGGTGAGAATGAATCGGCTGGGCCGTCGCCTCACAATCAGTCTTAAAAGTTAAACAGCCATAAAAGGCTGCAGGAACTCTGACCTTCACGATCTAACCGAGCAAGAAAAGCCAATGATGTGTACAAGGCCCCGCTCGGCCTCGCCAGATTATGATAAAATATGTCTCGGCGACACAAAAAGATAACTGCACGTCTCCCCGTGACAGATACGGGACCACTATTTTAATAACAGCCCAATTTCTGAGGCACTAAAATGTTTTACTGACGGCTATAAAGCATGCAGTGTGTGACACAGGAAGCACTTCAAAGTAAGATGGACCATGTGAAGCCACAGAGGATTTAAAGCAGCCCATCCAGAGCTAAGTGACACAACAAGTCTGAAACAAGCTCCACCTCGTCCACCAGACAGTCGGCGCTGTTCACCAGCAACTTGTTCTATGACTAAAGAATCTGATGTTCCATGCCGTGTCGTACGGCGATCCGAGCTCTCGCCGTGTCATACAGCGTTCTGAGTCCTCGCCGTGTCCTCCGTGCTGGCAGGTTCTGGTGTTTACATGTGTGGACTTGAACCCAGTTTAACGGAGTGGTTCTCATGTGACTGGCAGTCCTGCTGTCTTTGTAGTGGCAGCGCTCTATAACTGACACCCCGAGGCTCTCGGCGCCGGGGGACGTTAGTATTGGGGGACTGCGGCGCCACGCCTTCCAGCCGCCATATGCTCCAGATAACAAGTCAAACACGGGACTCTTTTCTTGGCTCATTAAGACTTTGGACATTTGGCAGAAGAAAGCTGAGTGATCATGACCTATTTACAATGAAAGCTTCTCTTCAGCTGGTTCTACAGCTTCAGCAGACACTGATCTTCCTTTAAGACGATAACTAACTAACTAACTAACTAACTAACAAACTAACTAACTAACTAACTAACTAACTAACTAACTAACTAACTAACTAACTAACTAACTAACTAACTAACTAACTAACCTATGTTTACATCCCATTAACTAGTCAACCAGCATAACTCAATAACTAACCTCTGTTTACATCCCATTAACCAGTCAACCAGCATAACTCAATAACTAACCTCTGTTTACATCCCATTAACCAGTCAACCAGCATAACTCAATAACTAACCTCTGTTTACATCCCATTAACCAGTCAACCAGCATAACTCAATAACTAACCTCTGTTTACATCCCATTAACCAGTCAACCAGCATAACTCAATAACTAACCTCTGTTTACATCCCATTAACCAGTCAACCAGCATAACTCAATAACTAACCTCTGTTTACATCCCATTAACCAGTCAACCAGCATAACTCAATAACTAAACTCTGTTTACATCCCATTAACCAGTCAACCAGCATAACTCAATAACTAACCTCTTTTTACATCCCATTAACCAGTCAACTACCATAACTCAGTAACTAACCTCTGTTTACATCCCATTAACCAGTCAACCAGCATAACTCAATAACTAACCTCTATTTACATCCCATTAACCAGTCAACTACCATAACTCAGTAACTAACCTCTGTTTACATCCCATTAACCAGTCAACCAGCATAACTCAGTAACTAACCTCTGTTTACATCCCATTAACTAGTCAACCAGCATAACTCAATAACTAAACTCTGTTTACATCCCATTAACCAGTCAACTACCATAACTCAATAACTAACCTCTGTTTACATCCCATTAACCAGTCAACTACCATAACTCAATAACTAACCTCTGTTTACATCCCATTAACCAGTCAACTACCATAACTCAATAACTAACCTCTGTTTACATCCCATTAACCAGTCAACTACCATAACTCAATAACTAAACTCTGTTTACATCCCATTAACCAGTCAGCCAGCTAAACCAGTTAACTCAATAACTAAACTCTGTTTACATCCCATTAACCAGTCAACTAGCATAACTCAATAACTAACCTCTGTTTACATCCCATTAACCAGTCAGCCAGCTAAACCAGTTAACTCAATAACTAAACTCTGTTTACATCCCATTAACCAGTCAACTAGCATAACTCAATAACTAACCTCTGTTTACATCCCATTAACCAGTCAACCAGCATAACTCAATAACTAAACTGTGTGATGGTAGAGATGGTATATATATGATGGTAGAGATGGTATCTATGTGGTGGTAGAGATGGTATATTTATGATGGTAGAGATGGTATATTTATGATGGTAGAGATGGTATCTATGTGATGGTAGAGATGGTATCTATGTGGTGGTAGAGATGGTATATTTATGATGGTAGAGATGGTATCTATGTGATGGTAGAGATGGTAGAGATGGTATCTATGTGGTGGTAGAGATGGTATCCATGTGATGGTAGAGATGGTATCTATATGATGGTAGAGATGGTATCTATGTGATGGTAGAGATGGTATCCATGTGATGGTAGAGATGGTATCTATGTGGTGGTAGAGATGGTATCCATGTGATGGTAGAGATGGTATCTATATGATGGTAGAGATGGTATCTATGTGATGGTAGAGATGGTATCTATGTGATGGTAGAGATGGTATCCATGTGATGGTAGAGATGGTAGAGATGGTATCTATGTGATGGTAGAGATGGTATCTATGTGGTGGTAGAGATGGTATCTATGTGTTGGTAGATATGGTAGAGATGGTATCTATGTGATGGTAGAGATGGTATCCATGTGATGGTAGAGATGGTAGAGATGGTATCTATGTGATGGTAGAGATGGTATCTATGTGGTGGTAGAGATGGTATCTATGTGATGGTAGAGATGGTATCTATGTGATGGTAGAGATGGTATCTATGTGATGGTAGAGATGGTATCTATGTGATGGTAGAGATGGTATCCATGTGATGGTAGAGATGGTAGAGATGGTATCTATGTGATGGTAGAGATGGTATCTATGTGATGGTAGAGATGGTATCTATGTGATGGTAGAGATGGTATCCATGTGATGGTAGAGATGGTAGAGATGGTATCTATGTGATGGTAGAGATGGTATCTATGTGGTGGTAGAGATGGTATCTATGTGTTGGTAGATATGGTAGAGATGGTATCTATGTGATGGTAGAGATGGTATCCATGTGATGGTAGAGATGGTAGAGATGGTATCTATGTGATGGTAGAGATGGTATCTATGTGGTGGTAGAGATGGTATCTATGTGATGGTAGAGATGGTAGAGATGGTATCTATGTGATGGTAGAGATGGTATCTATGTGATGGTAGAGATGGTATCCATGTGATGGTAGAGATGGTATCTATGTGATGGTAGAGATGGTATCTATGTGATGGTAGAGATGGTATCTATGTGTTGGTAGATATGGTAGAGATGGTATCTATGTGATGGTAGATATGATAGAGATGGTATCTATGTGATGGTAGAGATGGTATCTATGTGATGGTAGATATGATAGAGATGGTATCTATGTGATGGTAGAGATGGTATCTATGTGATGGTAGAGATGGTATCTATGTGATGGTAGATATGGTAGAGATGGTATCTATGTGATGGTAGATATGATAGAGATGGTATCTATGTGATGGTAGAGATGGTATCTATGTGATGGTAGATATGGTAGAGATGGTATCTATGTGATGGTAGAGATGGTATCTATGTGATGGTAGAGATGGTATCTATGTGATGGTAGATATGGTAGAGATGGTATCTATGTGATGGTAGAGATGGTATCTATGTGATGGTAGATATGATAGAGATGGTATCTATGTGATGGTAGAGATGGTATCTATGTGATGGTAGAGATGGTATCTATGTGATGGTAGAGATGGTATCTATGTGATGGTAGATATGGTAGAGATGGTATCTATGTGATGGTAGATATGATAGAGATGGTATCTATGTGATGGTAGAGATGGTATCTATGTGATGGTAGATATGGTAGAGATGGTATCTATGTGATGGTAGAGATGGTATCTATGTGATGGTAGATATGGTAGAGATGGTATCTATGTGATGGTAGAGATGGTATCTATGATGGTAGATATGGTAGAGATGGTATCTATGTGATGGTAGAGATGGTATCTATGTGATGGTAGAGATGGTAGAGATGGTATCTATGTGATGGTAGATATGGTAGAGATGGTATCTATGTGATGGTAGAGATGGTATCTATGTGATGGTAGTGATGGTATCTATGTGGTGGTAGAGATGGTATCTATGTGATGGTAGATATGGTAGAGATGGTATCTATGTGATGGTAGAGATGGTATCTATGTGATGGTAGAGATGGTATCTATGTGATGGTAGAGATGGTATCTATATGATGGTAGAGATGGTATCTATGTGATGGTAGATATGGTAGAGATGGTATCTATGTGATGGTAGAGATGGTAGAGATGGTATCTACGTGATGGTAGAGATGGTATCTATGTGATGGTAGAGGTGGTATCTATGTGATGGTAGAGATGGTATCTATGTGATGGTAGAGATGGTATCTATGTGATGGTAGATATGGTAGAGATGGTATCTATGTGATGGTAGAGATGGTATCTATGTGATGGTAGATATGATAGAGATGGTATCTATGTGATGGTAGAGATGGTATCTATGTGATGGTAGAGATGGTATCTATGTGATGGTAGAGATGGTATCTATGTGATGGTAGATATGGTAGAGATGGTATCTATGTGATGGTAGATATGATAGAGATGGTATCTATGTGATGGTAGAGATGGTATCTATGTGATGGTAGATATGGTAGAGATGGTATCTATGTGATGGTAGAGATGGTATCTATGTGATGGTAGATATGGTAGAGATGGTATCTATGTGATGGTAGAGATGGTATCTATGATGGTAGATATGGTAGAGATGGTATCTATGTGATGGTAGAGATGGTATCTATGTGATGGTAGAGATGGTAGAGATGGTATCTATGTGATGGTAGATATGGTAGAGATGGTATCTATGTGATGGTAGAGATGGTATCTATGTGATGGTAGTGATGGTATCTATGTGGTGGTAGAGATGGTATCTATGTGATGGTAGATATGGTAGAGATGGTATCTATGTGATGGTAGAGATGGTATCTATGTGATGGTAGAGATGGTATCTATGTGATGGTAGAGATGGTATCTATATGATGGTAGAGATGGTATCTATGTGATGGTAGATATGGTAGAGATGGTATCTATGTGATGGTAGAGATGGTAGAGATGGTATCTACGTGATGGTAGAGATGGTATCTATGTGATGGTAGAGGTGGTATCTATGTGATGGTAGAGATGGTAGAGATGGTATCTATGTGATGGTAGAGATGGTATCTATGTGATGGTAGAGGTGGTATCTATGTGATGGTAGATATGGTAGAGATGGTATCTATGTGATGGTAGATATGGTAGAGATGGTATCTATGTGATGGTAGAGATGGTAGAGATGGTATCTATGTGATGGTAGAGATGGTAGAGATGGTATCTATGTGATGGTAGAGATGGTATCTATGTGATGGTAGAGGTGGTATCTATGTGATGGTAGATATGGTAGAGATGGTATCTATGTGATGGTAGATATGGTAGAGATGGTATCTACGTGATGTAGAGATGGTATCCATCTGATGGTAGAGGTGGTATCTATGTGATGGTAGAGATGGTAGAGATGGTATCCATGTGATGGTAGAGGTGGTATCTATGTGATGGTAGTGATGGTATCTATGTGATGGTAGAGATGGTAGAGATGGTATCCATGTGATGGTAGATATGGTAGAGATGGTATCTATGTGATGGTAGTGATGGTATCTATGTGATGGTAGAGGTGGTATCTATGTGATGGTAGAGATGGTATCTCTGTGATGGTAGAGATGGTATCTCTGTGATGGTAGAGATGGTATCTCTGTGATGGTAGAGATGGTATCTATGTGATGGTAGATATGGTAGAGATGGTATCTATGTGATGGTAGAGGTGGTATCTATGTGATGGTAGATATGGTAGAGATGGTATCTATGTGATGGTAGTGATGGTATCTATGTGATGGTAGAGGTGGTATCTATGTGATGGTAGAGATGGTATCTCTGTGATGGTAGAGATGGTATCTATGTGATGGTAGATATGGTAGAGATGGTATCTATGTGATGGTAGAGGTGGTATCTATGTGATGGTAGAGGTGGTATCTATGTGATGGTAGAGTTGGTAGAGATGGTATCTACGTGATGGTAGAGGTGGTATCTATGTGATGGTAGAGATGGTATCCATCTGATGGTAGAGATGGTAGAGATGTTAGAGATGGTAGAGATGGTATCCATGTGATGGTAGAGATGGTATCTATGTGATGGTAGAGATGGTATCTATGTGATGGTAGAGATGGTAGAGATGGTATCTATGTGATGGTAGAGATGGTATCTATGTGGTGGTAGAGATGGTATCTATGTGTTGGTAGATATGGTAGAGATGGTATCTATGTGATGGTAGAGATGGTATCCATGTGATGGTAGAGATGGTAGAGATGGTATCTATGTGATGGTAGAGATGGTATCTATGTGGTGGTAGAGATGGTATCTATGTGATGGTAGAGATGGTAGAGATGGTATCTATGTGATGGTAGAGATGGTATCTATGTGATGGTAGAGATGGTATCCATGTGATGGTAGAGATGGTATCTATGTGATGGTAGAGATGGTATCTATGTGATGGTAGAGATGGTATCTATGTGTTGGTAGATATGGTAGAGATGGTATCTATGTGATGGTAGATATGATAGAGATGGTATCTATGTGATGGTAGAGATGGTATCTATGTGATGGTAGATATGATAGAGATGGTATCTATGTGATGGTAGAGATGGTATCTATGTGATGGTAGAGATGGTATCTATGTGATGGTAGATATGGTAGAGATGGTATCTATGTGATGGTAGATATGATAGAGATGGTATCTATGTGATGGTAGAGATGGTATCTATGTGATGGTAGATATGGTAGAGATGGTATCTATGTGATGGTAGAGATGGTATCTATGTGATGGTAGAGATGGTATCTATGTGATGGTAGATATGGTAGAGATGGTATCTATGTGATGGTAGAGATGGTATCTATGTGATGGTAGATATGATAGAGATGGTATCTATGTGATGGTAGAGATGGTATCTATGTGATGGTAGAGATGGTATCTATGTGATGGTAGAGATGGTATCTATGTGATGGTAGAGATGGTATCTATGTGATGGTAGATATGGTAGAGATGGTATCTATGTGATGGTAGATATGATAGAGATGGTATCTATGTGATGGTAGAGATGGTATCTATGTGATGGTAGATATGGTAGAGATGGTATCTATGTGATGGTAGAGATGGTATCTATGTGATGGTAGATATGGTAGAGATGGTATCTATGTGATGGTAGAGATGGTATCTATGATGGTAGATATGGTAGAGATGGTATCTATGTGATGGTAGAGATGGTATCTATGTGATGGTAGAGATGGTAGAGATGGTATCTATGTGATGGTAGATATGGTAGAGATGGTATCTATGTGATGGTAGAGATGGTATCTATGTGATGGTAGTGATGGTATCTATGTGGTGGTAGAGATGGTATCTATGTGATGGTAGATATGGTAGAGATGGTATCTATGTGATGGTAGAGATGGTATCTATATGATGGTAGAGATGGTATCTATGTGATGGTAGAGATGGTATCTATGTGATGGTAGAGATGGTATCTATGTGATGGTAGAGATGGTATCTATGTGATGGTAGAGATGGTATCTATATGATGGTAGAGATGGTATCTATGTGATGGTAGATATGGTAGAGATGGTATCTATGTGATGGTAGAGATGGTAGAGATGGTATCTACGTGATGGTAGAGATGGTATCTATGTGATGGTAGAGGTGGTATCTATGTGATGGTAGAGATGGTAGAGATGGTATCTATGTGATGGTAGAGATGGTATCTATGTGATGGTAGAGGTGGTATCTATGTGATGGTAGATATGGTAGAGATGGTATCTATGTGATGGTAGATATGGTAGAGATGGTATCTATGTGATGGTAGAGATGGTAGAGATGGTATCTATGTGATGGTAGAGATGGTAGAGATGGTATCTATGTGATGGTAGAGATGGTATCTATGTGATGGTAGAGGTGGTATCTATGTGATGGTAGATATGGTAGAGATGGTATCTATGTGATGGTAGATATGGTAGAGATGGTATCTACGTGATGTAGAGATGGTATCCATCTGATGGTAGAGGTGGTATCTATGTGATGGTAGAGATGGTAGAGATGGTATCCATGTGATGGTAGAGGTGGTATCTATGTGATGGTAGTGATGGTATCTATGTGATGGTAGAGATGGTAGAGATGGTATCCATGTGATGGTAGATATGGTAGAGATGGTATCTATGTGATGGTAGTGATGGTATCTATGTGATGGTAGAGGTGGTATCTATGTGATGGTAGAGATGGTATCTCTGTGATGGTAGAGATGGTATCTCTGTGATGGTAGAGATGGTATCTCTGTGATGGTAGAGATGGTATCTATGTGATGGTAGATATGGTAGAGATGGTATCTATGTGATGGTAGAGGTGGTATCTATGTGATGGTAGATATGGTAGAGATGGTATCTATGTGATGGTAGTGATGGTATCTATGTGATGGTAGAGGTGGTATCTATGTGATGGTAGAGATGGTATCTCTGTGATGGTAGAGATGGTATCTATGTGATGGTAGATATGGTAGAGATGGTATCTATGTGATGGTAGAGGTGGTATCTATGTGATGGTAGAGGTGGTATCTATGTGATGGTAGAGTTGGTAGAGATGGTATCTACGTGATGGTAGAGGTGGTATCTATGTGATGGTAGAGATGGTATCCATCTGATGGTAGAGATGTTAGAGATGGTAGAGATGGTATCCATGTGATGGTAGAGATGGTATCTATGTGATGGTAGAGATGGTATCTATGTGATGGTAGAGATGGTATCTATGTGATGGTAGAGATGGTATCTATGTGGTGGTAGAGATGGTAGAGATGGTATCTATGTGGTGGTAGAGATGGTATCCATGTGATGGTAGAGATGGTATCTATGTGGTGGTAGAGATGGTATATTTATGATGGTAGAGATGTTATCTATGTGATGGTAGAGATGGTAGAGATGGTATCTATGTGGTGGTAGAGATGGTATCCATGTGATGGTAGAGATGGTATCTATATGATGGTAGAGATGGTATCTATGTGATGGTAGAGATGGTATCCATGTGATGGTAGAGATGGTATCTATGTGGTGGTAGAGATGGTATCCATGTGATGGTAGAGATGGTATCTATATGATGGTAGAGATGGTATCTATGTGATGGTAGAGATGGTATCCATGTGATGGTAGAGATGGTATCTATGTGATGGTAGAGATGGTATCTATGTGATGGTAGAGATGGTATCTATGTGATGGTAGAGATGGTATCCATGTGATGGTAGAGATGGTAGAGATGGTATCTATGTGATGGTAGAGATGGTATCTATGTGGTGGTAGAGATGGTATCTATGTGTTGGTAGATATGGTAGAGATGGTATCTATGTGATGGTAGAGATGGTATCCATGTGATGGTAGAGATGGTAGAGATGGTATCTATGTGATGGTAGAGATGGTATCTATGTGGTGGTAGAGATGGTATCTATGTGATGGTAGAGATGGTAGAGATGGTATCTATGTGATGGTAGAGATGGTATCTATGTGATGGTAGAGATGGTATCCATGTGATGGTAGAGATGGTATCTATGTGATGGTAGAGATGGTATCTATGTTATGGTAGAGATGGTATCTATGTGTTGGTAGATATGGTAGAGATGGTATCTATGTGATGGTAGATATGATAGAGATGGTATCTATGTGATGGTAGAGATGGTATCTATGTGATGGTAGATATGATAGAGATGGTATCTATGTGATGGTAGAGATGGTATCTATGTGATGGTAGAGATGGTATCTATGTGATGGTAGATATGGTAGAGATGGTATCTATGTGATGGTAGATATGATAGAGATGGTATCTATGTGATGGTAGAGATGGTATCTATGTGATGGTAGATATGGTAGAGATGGTATCTATGTGATGGTAGAGATGGTATCTATGTGATGGTAGAGATGGTATCTATGTGATGGTAGATATGATAGAGATGGTATCTATGTGATGGTAGAGATGGTATCTATGTGATGGTAGAGATGGTATCTATGTGATGGTAGATATGGTAGAGATGGTATCTATGTGATGGTAGATATGATAGAGATGGTATCTATGTGATGGTAGAGATGGTATCTATGTGATGGTAGATATGGTAGAGATGGTATCTATGTGATGGTAGAGATGGTATCTATGTGATGGTAGATATGGTAGAGATGGTATCTATGTGATGGTAGAGATGGTATCTATGATGGTAGATATGGTAGAGATGGTATCTATGTGATGGTAGAGATGGTATCTATGTGATGGTAGAGATGGTAGAGATGGTATCTATGTGATGGTAGATATGGTAGAGATGGTATCTATGTGATGGTAGAGATGGTATCTATGTGATGGTAGTGATGGTATCTATGTGATGGTAGAGGTGGTATCTATGTGGTGGTAGAGATGGTATCTATGTGATGGTAGATATGGTAGAGATGGTATCTATGTGATGGTAGAGATGGTATCTATGTGATGGTAGAGATGGTATCTATGTGATGGTAGAGATGGTATCTATATGATGGTAGAGATGGTATCTATGTGATGGTAGATATGGTAGAGATGGTATCTATGTGATGGTAGAGATGGTAGAGATGGTATCTACGTGATGGTAGAGATGGTATCTATGTGATGGTAGAGGTGGTATCTATGTGATGGTAGAGATGGTAGAGATGGTATCTATGTGATGGTAGAGATGGTATCTATGTGATGGTAGAGGTGGTATCTATGTGATGGTAGAGATGGTATCTCTGTGATGGTAGATATGGTAGAGATGGTATCTATGTGATGGTAGAGATGGTAGAGATGGTATCTATGTGATGGTAGAGATGGTAGAGATGGTATCTATGTGATGGTAGAGATGGTATCTATGTGATGGTAGAGGTGGTATCTATGTGATGGTAGATATGGTAGAGATGGTATCTATGTGATGGTAGATATGGTAGAGATGGTATCTACGTGATGTAGAGATGGTATCCATCTGATGGTAGAGGTGGTATCTATGTGATGGTAGAGATGGTAGAGATGGTATCCATGTGATGGTAGAGGTGGTATCTATGTGATGGTAGTGATGGTATCTATGTGATGGTAGAGATGGTAGAGATGGTATCCATGTGATGGTAGATATGGTAGAGATGGTATCTATGTGATGGTAGTGATGGTATCTATGTGATGGTAGAGGTGGTATCTATGTGATGGTAGAGATGGTATCTCTGTGATGGTAGAGATGGTATCTCTGTGATGGTAGAGATGGTATCTCTGTGATGGTAGAGATGGTATCTATGTGATGGTAGATATGGTAGAGATGGTATCTATGTGATGGTAGAGGTGGTATCTATGTGATGGTAGATATGGTAGAGATGGTATCTATGTGATGGTAGTGATGGTATCTATGTGATGGTAGAGGTGGTATCTATGTGATGGTAGAGATGGTATATCTGTGATGGTAGAGATGGTATCTATGTTATGGTAGATATGGTAGAGATGGTATCTATGTGATGGTAGAGGTGGTATCTATGTGATGGTAGAGGTGGTATCTATGTGATGGTAGAGTTGGTAGAGATGGTATCTATGTGATGGTAGAGGTGGTATCTATGTGATGGTAGAGGTGGTATCTATGTGATGGTAGAGTTGGTAGAGATGGTATCTACGTGATGGTAGAGGTGGTATCTATGTGATGGTAGAGATGGTATCCATCTGATGGTAGAGATGGTAGAGATGTTAGAGATGGTAGAGATGGTATCCATGTGATGGTAGAGATGGTATCTATGTGATGGTAGAGATGGTATCTATGTGATGGTAGAGATGGTATCTATGTGATGGTAGAGATGGTATCTATGTGATGGTAGAGATGGTATCTATGTGATGGTAGAGGTGGTATTGATGGCATCTATGTGATGGTAGAGATGGTATCTATGTGATGGTAGAGATGGTATCCATGTGATGGTAGAGATGGTATCTATGTGATGGTAGAGGTGGTATCTATGTGATGGTAGAGATGGTATCCATGTGATGGTAGAGATGGTATCTATGTGATGGTAGAGATGGTAGAGATGGTATCCATGTGATGGTAGAGATGGTATCCATGTGATGGTAGTGATGGTATCCATTTGATGGTAGATATGGTAGAGATGGTATCTATGTGATGGTAGAGATGGTATCTATGTGATGGTAGAGATGGTATCCATGTGATGGTAGAGATGGTATCTATGTGATGGTAGAGATGGTAGAGATGGTATCCATGTGATGGTAGAGATGGTATCCATGTGATGGTAGTGATGATATCTATGTGATGGTAGAGGTGGTATCTATGTGATGGTAGAGATGGTAGAGATGGTATCTATGTGATGGTAGAGATGGTAGAGATGGTATCCATGTGATGTTAGAGATGGTATCTCTGTGATGGTAGAGATGGTATCTATGTGATGGTAGAGGTGTTATCTATGTGATGGTAGATATGGTAGATATGGTATCTATGTGATGGTAGTGATGGTATCTATGTGATGGTAGTGATGGTATCCATGTGATGGTAGAGATGGTATCTATGTGATGGTAGAGGTGGTATCTATGTGATGGTAGAGATGGTATCTCTGTGATGGTAGAGATGGTATCTATGTGATGGTAGATATGGTAGAGATGGTATCTATGTGATGGTAGAGATGGTATCTCTGTGATGGTAGTGATGGTATCTATGTGATGGTAGAGATGGTATCTATGTGATGGTAGAGGTGGTATCTATGTGATGGTAGAGATGGTATCTATGTGATGGTATCTATGTGATGGTAGAGATGGTATCTATGTGATGTATCTATGTGATGGTAGAGATGGTATCTATGTGATGGTAGAGATGGTAGAGATGGTATCTATGTGATGGTAGAGATGGTATCTATGTGATGGTAGAGATGGTATCTATGTGATGGTAGAGATGGTATCTATGTGATGGTAGAGATGGTATCTATGTGATGGTAGAGATGGTATCTATGTGATGGTAGAGATGGTATCTATGTGATGGTAGAGATGGTATCTATGTGATGGTAGAGATGGTATCTCTGTGATGGTAGAGATGGTATCTATGTGATGGTAGTGATGGTATCTCTGTGATGGTAGAGATGGTATCTCTGTGATGGTAGAGATGGTATCTATGTGATGGTAGAGATGGTATCTATGTGATGGTAGAGATGGTATCTATGTGATGGTAGATATGGTATCTATGTGATGGTAGAGATGGTATCTCTGTGATGGTAGAGATGGTATCTCTGTGATGGTAGAGATGGTATCTATGTGATGGTAGAGATGGTATCTATGTGATGGTAGATATGGTATCTATGTGATGGTAGAGATGGTATCTATGTGATGGTAGTGATGGTATCTATGTGATGGTAGTGATGGTATCTATGTGATGGTAGAGATGGTATCTATGTGATGGTAGTGATGGTATCTATGTGATGGTAGTGATGGTATCTATGTGATGGTAGAGATGGTATCTATGTGATGGTAGATATGGTAGAGATGGTATCTATGTGATGGTAGAGATGGTATCTATGTGATGGTAGTGATGGTATCTATGTGATGGTAGAGGTGGTATCTATGTGATGGTAGAGGTGGTATCTATGTGATGGTAGAGATGGTATCTATGTGATGGTAGAGATGGTATCTATGTGATGGTAGATATGGTAGAGATGGTATCTATGTGATGGTAGAGATGGTATCTATGTGATGGTAGATATGGTAGAGATGGTATCTATGTGATGGTAGAGATGGTAGAGATGGTATCTATGTGATGGTAGAGATGGTATCTATGTGATGGTAGATATGGTAGAGATGGTATCTATGTGATGGTAGAGATGGTATCTATGTGATGGTAGAGATGGTAGAGATGGTATCTATGTGATGGTAGAGATGGTATCTATGTGGTGGTAGAGATGGTATCTATGTGATGGTAGAGATGGTATCTCTGTGATGGTAGAGATGGTATCTATGTGATGGTAGAGATGGTATCTATGTGATGGTAGAGATGGTATCTATGTGATGGTAGAGATGGTATCTATGTGATGGTAGAGATGGTATCTATGTGATGGTAGATATGGTATCTATGTGATGGTAGAGATGGTATCTATGTGATGGTAGTGATGGTATCTATGTGATGGTAGTGATGGTATCTATGTGATGGTAGAGATGGTATCTATGTGATGGTAGATATGGTAGAGATGGTATCTATGTGATGGTAGAGATGGTATCTATGTGATGGTAGAGATGGTATCTATGTGATGGTAGTGATGGTATCTATGTGATGGTAGATATGGTAGAGATGGTATCTATGTGATGGTAGAGATGGTATCTATGTGATGGTAGAGATGGTAGAGATGGTATCTATGTGATGGTAGAGATGGTATCTATGTGATGGTAGAGATGGTAGAGATGGTATCCATGTGATGGTAGAGGTGGTATCTATGTGATGGTAGAGGTGGTATCTATGTGATGGTAGAGATGGTATCTCTGTGATGGTAGAGATGGTATCTCTGTGATGGTAGAGATGGTATCTATGTGATGGTAGATATGGTAGAGATGGTATCTATGTGATGGTAGAGGTGGTATCTATGTGATGGTAGATATGGTAGAGATGGTATCTATGTGATGGTAGTGATGGTATCTATGTGATGGTAGAGGTGGTATCTATGTGATGGTAGAGATGGTATCTCTGTGATGGTAGAGATGGTATCTATGTGATGGTAGAGATGGTATCTATGTGATGGTAGAGATGGTAGAGATGGTATCTATGTGATGGTAGTGATGGTATCTATGTGATGGTAGAGATGGTATCTATGTGATGGTAGAGATGGTAGAGATGGTATCTATGTGATGGTAGAGATGGTATCTATGTGATGGTAGAGATGGTAGAGATGGTATCCATGTGATGGTAGAGGTGGTATCTATGTGATGGTAGAGGTGGTATCTATGTGATGGTAGAGATGGTATCTCTGTGATGGTAGAGATGGTATCTCTGTGATGGTAGAGATGGTATCTATGTGATGGTAGATATGGTAGAGATGGTATCTATGTGATGGTAGAGGTGGTATCTATGTGATGGTAGATATGGTAGAGATGGTATCTATGTGATGGTAGTGATGGTATCTATGTGATGGTAGAGGTGGTATCTATGTGATGGTAGAGATGGTATCTCTGTGATGGTAGAGATGGTATCTATGTGATGGTAGATATGGTAGAGATGGTATCTATGTGATGGTAGAGGTGGTATCTATGTGATGGTAGAGGTGGTATCTATGTGATGGTAGAGTTGGTAGAGATGGTATCTACGTGATGGTAGAGGTGGTATCTATGTGATGGTAGAGATGGTATCCATCTGATGGTAGAGATGGTAGAGATGTTAGAGATGGTAGAGATGGTATCCATGTGATGGTAGAGATGGTATCTATGTGATGGTAGAGATGGTATCTATGTGATGGTAGAGATGGTAGAGATGGTATCTATGTGATGGTAGAGATGGTATCTATGTGGTGGTAGAGATGGTATCTATGTGTTGGTAGATATGGTAGAGATGGTATCTATGTGATGGTAGAGATGGTATCCATGTGATGGTAGAGATGGTAGAGATGGTATCTATGTGATGGTAGAGATGGTATCTATGTGGTGGTAGAGATGGTATCTATGTGATGGTAGAGATGGTAGAGATGGTATCTATGTGATGGTAGAGATGGTATCTATGTGATGGTAGAGATGGTATCCATGTGATGGTAGAGATGGTATCTATGTGATGGTAGAGATGGTATCTATGTGATGGTAGAGATGGTATCTATGTGTTGGTAGATATGGTAGAGATGGTATCTATGTGATGGTAGATATGATAGAGATGGTATCTATGTGATGGTAGAGATGGTATCTATGTGATGGTAGATATGATAGAGATGGTATCTATGTGATGGTAGAGATGGTATCTATGTGATGGTAGAGATGGTATCTATGTGATGGTAGATATGGTAGAGATGGTATCTATGTGATGGTAGATATGATAGAGATGGTATCTATGTGATGGTAGAGATGGTATCTATGTGATGGTAGATATGGTAGAGATGGTATCTATGTGATGGTAGAGATGGTATCTATGTGATGGTAGAGATGGTATCTATGTGATGGTAGATATGGTAGAGATGGTATCTATGTGATGGTAGAGATGGTATCTATGTGATGGTAGATATGATAGAGATGGTATCTATGTGATGGTAGAGATGGTATCTATGTGATGGTAGAGATGGTATCTATGTGATGGTAGAGATGGTATCTATGTGATGGTAGAGATGGTATCTATGTGATGGTAGATATGGTAGAGATGGTATCTATGTGATGGAAGAGATGGTATCTATGTGATGGTAGATATGGTAGAGATGGTATCTATGTGATGGTAGAGATGGTATCTATGTGATGGTAGATATGGTAGAGATGGTATCTATGTGATGGTAGATATGATAGAGATGGTATCTATGTGATGGTAGAGATGGTATCTATGTGATGGTAGATATGGTAGAGATGGTATCTATGTGATGGTAGAGATGGTATCTATGTGATGGTAGATATGGTAGAGATGGTATCTATGTGATGGTAGAGATGGTATCTATGATGGTAGATATGGTAGAGATGGTATCTATGTGATGGTAGAGATGGTATCTATGTGATGGTAGAGATGGTAGAGATGGTATCTATGTGATGGTAGATATGGTAGAGATGGTATCTATGTGATGGTAGAGATGGTATCTATGTGATGGTAGTGATGGTATCTATGTGGTGGTAGAGATGGTATCTATGTGATGGTAGATATGGTAGAGATGGTATCTATGTGATGGTAGAGATGGTATCTATATGATGGTAGAGATGGTATCTATGTGATGGTAGAGATGGTATCTATGTGATGGTAGAGATGGTATCTATGTGATGGTAGAGATGGTATCTATGTGATGGTAGAGATGGTATCTATATGATGGTAGAGATGGTATCTATGTGATGGTAGATATGGTAGAGATGGTATCTATGTGATGGTAGAGATGGTAGAGATGGTATCTACGTGATGGTAGAGATGGTATCTATGTGATGGTAGAGGTGGTATCTATGTGATGGTAGAGATGGTAGAGATGGTATCTATGTGATGGTAGAGATGGTATCTATGTGATGGTAGAGGTGGTATCTATGTGATGGTAGATATGGTAGAGATGGTATCTATGTGATGGTAGATATGGTAGAGATGGTATCTATGTGATGGTAGAGATGGTAGAGATGGTATCTATGTGATGGTAGAGATGGTAGAGATGGTATCTATGTGATGGTAGAGATGGTATCTATGTGATGGTAGAGGTGGTATCTATGTGATGGTAGATATGGTAGAGATGGTATCTATGTGATGGTAGATATGGTAGAGATGGTATCTACGTGATGTAGAGATGGTATCCATCTGATGGTAGAGGTGGTATCTATGTGATGGTAGAGATGGTAGAGATGGTATCCATGTGATGGTAGAGGTGGTATCTATGTGATGGTAGTGATGGTATCTATGTGATGGTAGAGATGGTAGAGATGGTATCCATGTGATGGTAGATATGGTAGAGATGGTATCTATGTGATGGTAGTGATGGTATCTATGTGATGGTAGAGGTGGTATCTATGTGATGGTAGAGATGGTATCTCTGTGATGGTAGAGATGGTATCTCTGTGATGGTAGAGATGGTATCTCTGTGATGGTAGAGATGGTATCTATGTGATGGTAGATATGGTAGAGATGGTATCTATGTGATGGTAGAGGTGGTATCTATGTGATGGTAGATATGGTAGAGATGGTATCTATGTGATGGTAGTGATGGTATCTATGTGATGGTAGAGGTGGTATCTATGTGATGGTAGAGATGGTATCTCTGTGATGGTAGAGATGGTATCTATGTGATGGTAGATATGGTAGAGATGGTATCTATGTGATGGTAGAGGTGGTATCTATGTGATGGTAGAGGTGGTATCTATGTGATGGTAGAGTTGGTAGAGATGGTATCTACGTGATGGTAGAGGTGGTATCTATGTGATGGTAGAGATGGTATCCATCTGATGGTAGAGATGTTAGAGATGGTAGAGATGGTATCCATGTGATGGTAGAGATGGTATCTATGTGATGGTAGAGATGGTATCTATGTGATGGTAGAGATGGTATCTATGTGATGGTAGAGATGGTATCTATGTGATGGTAGAGATGGTATCTATGTGATGGTAGAGGTGGTATTGATGGCATCTATGTGATGGTAGAGATGGTATCTATGTGATTGTAGAGATGGTATCTATGTGATGGTAGAGATGGTATCTATGTGATGGTAGTGATGGTATCTATGTGATGGTAGAGATGGTATCTATGTGATGGTAGAGATGGTATCCATGTGATGGTAGAGATGGTATCTATGTGATGGTAGAGGTGGTATCTATGTGATGGTAGAGATGGTATCCATGTGATGGTAGAGATGGTATCTATGTGATGGTAGAGATGGTAGAGATGGTATCCATGTGATGGTAGAGATGGTATCCATGTGATGGTAGTGATGGTATCCATTTGATGGTAGATATGGTAGAGATGGTATCTATGTGATGGTAGAGATGGTATCTATGTGATGGTAGAGATGGTATCCATGTGATGGTAGAGATGGTATCTATGTGATGGTAGAGATGGTAGAGATGGTATCCATGTGATGGTAGAGATGGTATCCATGTGATGGTAGTGATGATATCTATGTGATGGTAGAGGTGGTATCTATGTGATGGTAGAGATGGTAGAGATGGTATCTATGTGATGGTAGAGATGGTAGAGATGGTATCCATGTGATGGTAGAGATGGTATCTCTGTGATGGTAGAGATGGTATCTATGTGATGGTAGAGGTGTTATCTATGTGATGGTAGATATGGTAGATATGGTATCTATGTGATGGTAGTGATGGTATCTATGTGATGGTAGTGATGGTATCCATGTGATGGTAGAGATGGTATCTATGTGATGGTAGAGGTGGTATCTATGTGATGGTAGAGATGGTATCTCTGTGATGGTAGAGATGGTATCTATGTGATGGTAGATATGGTAGAGATGGTATCAACTAGCATAACTCAATAACTAACCTCTGTTTACATCCCATTAACCAGTCAACCAGCATAACTCAATAACTAAACTGTGTGATGGTAGAGATGGTATATATATGATGGTAGAGATGGTATCTATGTGGTGGTAGAGATGGTAGAGATGGTATCTATGTGGTGGTAGAGATGGTATCCATGTGATGGTAGAGATGGTATCTATGTGGTGGTAGAGATGGTATATTTATGATGGTAGAGATGGTATCTATGTGATGGTAGAGATGGTAGAGATGGTATCTATGTGGTGGTAGAGATGGTATCCATGTGATGGTAGAGATGGTATCTATATGATGGTAGAGATGGTATCTATGTGATGGTAGAGATGGTATCCATGTGATGGTAGAGATGGTATCTATGTGGTGGTAGAGATGGTATCCATGTGATGGTAGAGATGGTATCTATATGATGGTAGAGATGGTATCTATGTGATGGTAGAGATGGTATCCATGTGATGGTAGAGATGGTATCTATGTGATGGTAGAGATGGTATCTATGTGATGGTAGAGATGGTATCTATGTGATGGTAGAGATGGTATCCATGTGATGGTAGAGATGGTAGAGATGGTATCTATGTGATGGTAGAGATGGTATCTATGTGGTGGTAGAGATGGTATCTATGTGTTGGTAGATATGGTAGAGATGGTATCTATGTGATGGTAGAGATGGTATCCATGTGATGGTAGAGATGGTAGAGATGGTATCTATGTGATGGTAGAGATGGTATCTATGTGGTGGTAGAGATGGTATCTATGTGATGGTAGAGATGGTAGAGATGGTATCTATGTGATGGTAGAGATGGTATCTATGTGATGGTAGAGATGGTATCCATGTGATGGTAGAGATGGTATCTATGTGATGGTAGAGATGGTATCTATGTGATGGTAGAGATGGTATCTATGTGTTGGTAGATATGGTAGAGATGGTATCTATGTGATGGTAGATATGATAGAGATGGTATCTATGTGATGGTAGAGATGGTATCTATGTGATGGTAGATATGATAGAGATGGTATCTATGTGATGGTAGAGATGGTATCTATGTGATGGTAGAGATGGTATCTATGTGATGGTAGATATGGTAGAGATGGTATCTATGTGATGGTAGATATGATAGAGATGGTATCTATGTGATGGTAGAGATGGTATCTATGTGATGGTAGATATGGTAGAGATGGTATCTATGTGATGGTAGAGATGGTATCTATGTGATGGTAGAGATGGTATCTATGTGATGGTAGATATGATAGAGATGGTATCTATGTGATGGTAGAGATGGTATCTATGTGATGGTAGAGATGGTATCTATGTGATGGTAGATATGGTAGAGATGGTATCTATGTGATGGTAGATATGATAGAGATGGTATCTATGTGATGGTAGAGATGGTATCTATGTGATGGTAGATATGGTAGAGATGGTATCTATGTGATGGTAGAGATGGTATCTATGTGATGGTAGATATGGTAGAGATGGTATCTATGTGATGGTAGAGATGGTATCTATGATGGTAGATATGGTAGAGATGGTATCTATGTGATGGTAGAGATGGTATCTATGTGATGGTAGAGATGGTAGAGATGGTATCTATGTGATGGTAGATATGGTAGAGATGGTATCTATGTGATGGTAGAGATGGTATCTATGTGATGGTAGTGATGGTATCTATGTGATGGTAGAGGTGGTATCTATGTGGTGGTAGAGATGGTATCTATGTGATGGTAGATATGGTAGAGATGGTATCTATGTGATGGTAGAGATGGTATCTATGTGATGGTAGAGATGGTATCTATGTGATGGTAGAGATGGTATCTATATGATGGTAGAGATGGTATCTATGTGATGGTAGATATGGTAGAGATGGTATCTATGTGATGGTAGAGATGGTAGAGATGGTATCTACGTGATGGTAGAGATGGTATCTATGTGATGGTAGAGGTGGTATCTATGTGATGGTAGAGATGGTAGAGATGGTATCTATGTGATGGTAGAGATGGTATCTATGTGATGGTAGAGGTGGTATCTATGTGATGGTAGAGATGGTATCTCTGTGATGGTAGATATGGTAGAGATGGTATCTATGTGATGGTAGAGATGGTAGAGATGGTATCTATGTGATGGTAGAGATGGTAGAGATGGTATCTATGTGATGGTAGAGATGGTATCTATGTGATGGTAGAGGTGGTATCTATGTGATGGTAGATATGGTAGAGATGGTATCTATGTGATGGTAGATATGGTAGAGATGGTATCTACGTGATGTAGAGATGGTATCCATCTGATGGTAGAGGTGGTATCTATGTGATGGTAGAGATGGTAGAGATGGTATCCATGTGATGGTAGAGGTGGTATCTATGTGATGGTAGTGATGGTATCTATGTGATGGTAGAGATGGTAGAGATGGTATCCATGTGATGGTAGATATGGTAGAGATGGTATCTATGTGATGGTAGTGATGGTATCTATGTGATGGTAGAGGTGGTATCTATGTGATGGTAGAGATGGTATCTCTGTGATGGTAGAGATGGTATCTCTGTGATGGTAGAGATGGTATCTCTGTGATGGTAGAGATGGTATCTATGTGATGGTAGATATGGTAGAGATGGTATCTATGTGATGGTAGAGGTGGTATCTATGTGATGGTAGATATGGTAGAGATGGTATCTATGTGATGGTAGTGATGGTATCTATGTGATGGTAGAGGTGGTATCTATGTGATGGTAGAGATGGTATATCTGTGATGGTAGAGATGGTATCTATGTGATGGTAGATATGGTAGAGATGGTATCTATGTGATGGTAGAGGTGGTATCTATGTGATGGTAGAGGTGGTATCTATGTGATGGTAGAGTTGGTAGAGATGGTATCTACGTGATGGTAGAGGTGGTATCTATGTGATGGTAGAGATGGTATCCATCTGATGGTAGAGATGGTAGAGATGTTAGAGATGGTAGAGATGGTATCCATGTGATGGTAGAGATGGTATCTATGTGATGGTAGAGATGGTATCTATGTGATGGTAGAGATGGTATCTATGTGATGGTAGAGATGGTATCTATGTGATGGTAGAGATGGTATCTATGTGATGGTAGAGGTGGTATTGATGGCATCTATGTGATGGTAGAGATGGTATCTATGTGATGGTAGAGATGGTATCCATGTGATGGTAGAGATGGTATCTATGTGATGGTAGAGGTGGTATCTATGTGATGGTAGAGATGGTATCCATGTGATGGTAGAGATGGTATCTATGTGATGGTAGAGATGGTAGAGATGGTATCCATGTGATGGTAGAGATGGTATCCATGTGATGGTAGTGATGGTATCCATTTGATGGTAGATATGGTAGAGATGGTATCTATGTGATGGTAGAGATGGTATCTATGTGATGGTAGAGATGGTATCCATGTGATGGTAGAGATGGTATCTATGTGATGGTAGAGATGGTAGAGATGGTATCCATGTGATGGTAGAGATGGTATCCATGTGATGGTAGTGATGATATCTATGTGATGGTAGAGGTGGTATCTATGTGATGGTAGAGATGGTAGAGATGGTATCTATGTGATGGTAGAGATGGTAGAGATGGTATCCATGTGATGGTAGAGATGGTATCTCTGTGATGGTAGAGATGGTATCTATGTGATGGTAGAGGTGTTATCTATGTGATGGTAGATATGGTAGATATGGTATCTATGTGATGGTAGTGATGGTATCTATGTGATGGTAGTGATGGTATCCATGTGATGGTAGAGATGGTATCTATGTGATGGTAGAGGTGGTATCTATGTGATGGTAGAGATGGTATCTCTGTGATGGTAGAGATGGTATCTATGTGATGGTAGATATGGTAGAGATGGTATCTATGTGATGGTAGAGATGGTATCTCTGTGATGGTAGTGATGGTATCTATGTGATGGTAGAGATGGTATCTATGTGATGGTAGAGGTGGTATCTATGTGATGGTAGAGATGGTATCTATGTGATGGTATCTATGTGATGGTAGAGATGGTATCTATGTGATGTATCTATGTGATGGTAGAGATGGTATCTATGTGATGGTAGAGATGGTAGAGATGGTATCTATGTGATGGTAGAGATGGTATCTATGTGATGGTAGAGATGGTATCTATGTGATGGTAGAGATGGTATCTATGTGATGGTAGAGATGGTATCTATGTGATGGTAGAGATGGTATCTATGTGATGGTAGAGATGGTATCTATGTGATGGTAGAGATGGTATCTATGTGATGGTAGAGATGGTATCTCTGTGATGGTAGAGATGGTATCTATGTGATGGTAGTGATGGTATCTCTGTGATGGTAGAGATGGTATCTCTGTGATGGTAGAGATGGTATCTATGTGATGGTAGAGATGGTATCTCTGTGATGGTAGAGATGGTATCTATGTGATGGTAGAGATGGTATCTATGTGATGGTAGAGATGGTATCTATGTGATGGTAGATATGGTATCTATGTGATGGTAGAGATGGTATCTCTGTGATGGTAGAGATGGTATCTCTGTGATGGTAGAGATGGTATCTCTGTGATGGTAGAGATGGTATCTATGTGATGGTAGAGATGGTATCTATGTGATGGTAGATATGGTATCTATGTGATGGTAGAGATGGTATCTATGTGATGGTAGTGATGGTATCTATGTGATGGTAGTGATGGTATCTATGTGATGGTAGAGATGGTATCTATGTGATGGTAGTGATGGTATCTATGTGATGGTAGTGATGGTATCTATGTGATGGTAGAGATGGTATCTATGTGATGGTAGATATGGTAGAGATGGTATCTATGTGATGGTAGAGATGGTATCTATGTGATGGTAGTGATGGTATCTATGTGATGGTAGAGGTGGTATCTATGTGATGGTAGAGGTGGTATCTATGTGATGGTAGAGATGGTATCTATGTGATGGTAGAGATGGTATCTATGTGATGGTAGATATGGTAGAGATGGTATCTATGTGATGGTAGAGATGGTATCTATGTGATGGTAGATATGGTAGAGATGGTATCTATGTGATGGTAGAGATGGTAGAGATGGTATCTATGTGATGGTAGAGATGGTATCTATGTGATGGTAGATATGGTAGAGATGGTATCTATGTGATGGTAGAGATGGTATCTATGTGATGGTAGAGATGGTAGAGATGGTATCTATGTGATGGTAGAGATGGTATCTATGTGGTGGTAGAGATGGTATCTATGTGATGGTAGAGATGGTATCTCTGTGATGGTAGAGATGGTATCTATGTGATGGTAGAGATGGTATCTATGTGATGGTAGAGATGGTATCTATGTGATGGTAGAGATGGTATCTATGTGATGGTAGAGATGGTATCTATGTGATGGTAGATATGGTATCTATGTGATGGTAGAGATGGTATCTATGTGATGGTAGTGATGGTATCTATGTGATGGTAGTGATGGTATCTATGTGATGGTAGAGATGGTATCTATGTGATGGTAGATATGGTAGAGATGGTATCTATGTGATGGTAGAGATGGTATCTATGTGATGGTAGAGATGGTATCTATGTGATGGTAGTGATGGTATCTATGTGATGGTAGATATGGTAGAGATGGTATCTATGTGATGGTAGAGATGGTATCTATGTGATGGTAGAGATGGTAGAGATGGTATCTATGTGATGGTAGAGATGGTATCTATGTGATGGTAGATATGGTAGAGATGGTATCTATGTGATGGTAGAGATGGTATCTATGTGATGGTAGAGATGGTAGAGATGGTATCCATGTGATGGTAGAGGTGGTATCTATGTGATGGTAGAGGTGGTATCTATGTGATGGTAGAGATGGTATCTATGTGATGGTAGAGATGGTATCTATGTGATGGTAGAGATGGTATCTATGTGATGGTAGAGATGGTATCTATGTGATGGTAGAGGTGGTATCTATGTGATGGTAGAGGTGGTATCTATGTGATGGTAGAGATGGTATCTATGTGATGGTAGAGATGGTATCTATGTGATGGTAGAGATGGTAGAGATGGTATCCATGTGATGGTAGAGGTGGTATCTATGAGATGGTAGATATGGTAGAGATGGTATCCATTTGATGGTAGAGATGGTATCTATGTGATGGTAGAGGTGGTATCTATGTGATGGTAGAGATGGTATCCATGTGATGGTAGAGATGGTAGAGATGGTATCCATGTGATGGTAGAGATGGTAGAGATGGTAGAGATGGTAGAGATGGTATCCCATGAGTCTCTGCTCAGGGACTTTTTTACAACATAAAACATGACGAAATCAACCAAGTGCCTGTTTGAATATGAACGTAACAGTTCATTTAATGTCCGACCGGGTCTCTCTCTTCTAAATGTGCTGCTTCTCTTTATATATTTAACTTATTTTTTTAAATTTCTACATCATGTCTTGTAATAGCTCCTATAACTCTGGTATAATGTAAAGATGTATTTGTTACCATCTGAATCAATACAAACAGAACAAGGAAACAAACCTTCAGTCTGTCTGTCTATGGTATTATTATTATTAATAATAATAATAGTAATAATAACATCTCCTCGTCTTATTGTCCCGACGGAGCAGCATTTCCTTTTACTACCCTGCAGGGTCATTTACAACCCCGTCCGTCTCTTCATTGGCTGAGGAGATAATCCTGTGATAAATCCTCCGCCGTGCCCTTCACAGTTGTCATAGCAGGACCATAAACAGCATTTATAACAATCTGAGGGGGGGGGGGGGGGTCACTCTGCTTAGCATGCAGAACAGATTAAGATGGGACGGGTCTGCTTAGAGCCGCCGCTCCATCCGTGACAGACAGACGGACTCATGGGAAATGTTCCATCGCCGCCCCGTTTATCCTCAGTGACGGCTCACTCACTGGAAACCAACGCCAACAGCTTCACTTTATGTATAGTATATAGTTTTTATTTCAACATTTAGAGGATATGATTATTAAATCTTTATTCTCTCTTTATGTGCTTTTAGCTGAGTCACCTCATCAGCCACACGGCCAGCTTATTATTTTCACAATAAATTGGAATCCTCAGAAATGTATAAATGTATAAATGTAAAAATGTATACATGTACACATGTATACATGTTTACATGTTTACATATTTTTAATGCAATTTAAAACAGTTTGAGGATTTGTTCTGTATGTCCAAAGGTCTTTAACACAGGATAAATATAATAAATATCATAATAGATATAATATATATCTGTGTATATGAATAATAAATATCTTTCTATGACTGTATAGATGATATATATCTGTGTATGAATGTATATGAATAATAAATATCTGTGTATGACTGAATAGGGAATGACTATCTACAGCTCCCATCATGCTTTAATGGATGTAAAGTGAGTAGAGTCAGTCGGTCTATATTAGTCTCCATGTAGTCAAAGTGTCTGACTGATCTGTGATCAGCTCCTGCCTCACTGGATCACTGTGATAATAATAATAATAATAATAATAGTAATAATAATAATAATAATAATAATAATAATATTAGTAATAACTGTGATTCTGGAGGAAACTGATCAAAACTTAAAGCTCGAAGACATAGTAACATAATTCTTTTTTTAGATATTTTTATAATTTAACTTTTTATTTATTAGTGTTTAAAACCAATAAAAATCTCCCCGTCCGCAACATCTGACGAGTCAAACCTCCGCTGTGCTGTAACTATGAGCGGCGTTTAGCCGGCAGCGTCCCGGCTAAACGCAGCCGGAGGGCACTTCATGGCGACAATTAATCTTAATTAAAGCCGAGTGTGACAAACAACACACAGTCCTCCCCCTCCATTGTTCTGCCTTCAGTCTGAATGAAAGCAGCCGCCGTCACGAGTCCTGGTGAAATAAAAGAATAAATTAGATCACAGTGAGACGACACATAGACAACAATGAGCTGATCAGAGCTCAAAATTTGAAAAATAGAAACACATTTAACATCAACAATAAACAAATTATAACTATCAAATAACATCAACAGCAACTAATTAAAACCATCAAAAAACATCAACAGCAACAACCAATTAGAACCATCAAATAACATCAACAGCAACCAATTAAAACCATCAAATAACATCAACAGCAACCAATTAAAAACATGAAATAACATCAACAACAACCAATTGAAACCATCAAATAACATCAACAACCAATTAAAAATGTAAAATAACATCAACAACAACCAATTAAAACCATCAAATAACATCAACAGCAACCAATTAAAACCATCAAATAACATCAACAGCAACCAATTAAAACCATCAAATAACATCAACAGCAACCAATTAAAACCATCAAATAACATCAACAGCAACCAATTAAAACCATCAAATAACATCAACAACAACCAATTAAAACCATCAAATAACATCAACAACAACCAATTAAAACCATCAAATAACATCAACAACCAATTAAAAATGTAAAATAACATCAACAACAACCAATTAAAACCATCAAATAACATCAACAACAACCAATTAAAACCATCAAATAACATTGTGACGGAGTAGCCGTCACTGACTGTGGGCAGCGCACACACATCACCTCAGGCCACACACACCAACATTTCTCCGCTGCGCCGCAGACACACACACACACACACGCCAAACATTTCTCCGCTCCCTTCCTGATTCACTCCGTAGTTAAACACATCGCGACATATCCCTCTCCCCTAAACTGTTTATCAGTAGTGCGACCAAAGGTGCACACTTGGTTGTTCTGCTGTTTCCTATACGCATACATTACACAAACATTATTTTCACTCACCAGTTGCTGAAACGCTGCGTGTCCATCCTGTCCATCCTGTCCATCCTGCCATGTCCCATTCATGGGATTGACGAGCAAACAGGGCCGGAACAAATCCCCCCGTTATAAAGGGTGCCCTCGCGCGTTTTGAGAGCATGTGATCAGTTTAAATATGTTTAAACTTTGAAATTGTGATTATGTTGCAAATTAACTTGTTTTGGTTGGGGGGGGAATGTGTAGACAGAGATATATCATTTATATGTGGGATATGCCTGGGTTGAAGGGACTATGGAGATCAGTTATGATGAAAGATGATGTTAATTGTTATTTCTGTGTAAAGAATACGCCCAGGGGAGGGGCTATTGGTATAAAAGGGGGTCATCTTGGCCACCTGGGGGAGTCTGGTCTGGAAGTGTTGACAGAGAAGGTCACACTCAGACACTCAGGAAGGTAAAATATAGATTGTAGTTGGATTGTTTTTGCCTATTCTGAAAGAACTCAAGGAGTTAGTAAGGAACTTGATTTTCCGTACTATTTACTGTTTTGTACAAAGCTTATTTTCTATTTTTCACTTTTTTGTAAATAGCCACAATGATTGCACTTTGGGAGGCCGGCAGAATAAAAAGGGGATGAATACAACGTTTTCCGACTACGCCAGTGTTTTTATGTTGCACGGAGTTTTTGACGTAGAACCCCGCGACAAACATCAACAGCAATCATTTAAAACCAACAGCAATCAATTAAAACCATCAAATAACATCAACAACAACCAATTAAAACCATCAAATAACATCAACAACAACAACCAATTAAAAACATAAAATAACATCAACAACAACCAATTAAAAACATAAAATAACATCAACTACAACCATTAAAAACCATCAAATAACATAATAAAACAACCAATTAAAACCATCAAATAACATCAACTACAACCATTAAAAACCATCAAATAACATCAACAACAACAACCAATTAAAAACATCAAATAACATCAACTACAACCATCAAATAACATCAACAGCAATCATTTAAAACCATTGAATAACATCAACAACAACCAATTAAAACCATCAAATAACATCAACAGCAATCATTTAAAACCAACAGCAATCAATTAAAACCATCAAATAACATCAACAACAACCAATTAAAACCATCAAATAACAACAACAACAACCAATTAAAAACATAAAATAACATCAACTACAACCATTAAAAACCATCAAATAACATAATAAAACAACCAATTAAAACCATCAAATAACATCAACTACAACCATTAAAAACCATCAAATAACATCAACAACAACAATCAATTAAAAACATCAAATAACATCAACTACAACCATTAAAAACCATCAAATAACATAATAAAACAACCAATTTAAACCATCAAATAACATCAACGGCAACAACCAATTAAAACAATCAAATAACATCAACAGCAACTAATTTAAACCATCAAATAACATCAACAACAACCAATTAAAAATATTAAATAACATCAACAACAACCAATTAAAACCATCAAATAACAACAACAACAACCAATTAAAACCATCAAATAACATCAACAGCAACAACCAATTAAAACCATCAAATAACATCAACAAAAAAATTTAAACCATCAAATCACATTAACAGCAATCATTTAAAACTATCAAATAACATCAACAACCAATTAAAAATGTAAAATAACATCAACAACAACCAATTAAAACCATCAAATAACATCAACAGCAATCATTTAAAACCATTGAATAACATCAACAACAACCAATTAAAACCATCAAATAACATCAACAGCAATCATTTAAAACCAACAGCAATCAATTAAAACCATCAAATAACATCAATAACAACCAATTAAAACCATCAAATAACATCAACAACAACAACCAAATAAAAACTTCAAATAACATAATAAAACAACCAATTAAAACCATCAAATAACATCATCAGCAACAACAAATTAAAACCATCAAATCACATCAACAGCAATCATTTAAAACTATCAAATAACATCAACAGCAACCAATTAAAACCATCAAATAACATCAAAAACAACCAATTAAAACCATCAAATAACATCAACAAAAAAATGTAAACCATCAAATCACATCAACAGCAACAATCATTTAAAACTATCAAATAACATCAACAGCAATCATTTAAAACTATCAAATAACATCAACAGCAATCATTTAAAACTATCAAATAACATCAACAGCAATCATTTAAAACTATCAAATAACATCAACAGCAATCATTTAAAACTATCAAATAACATCAACAGCAACCAATTAAAACCATCAAATAACATCAACAACAACCAATTAAAACCATCAAATAACATCAACAACAACCAATTAAAACCATCAAATAACATCAACAGCAATCATTTAAAACTATCAAATAACATCAACATCAACCAATTAAAACCATCAAATAACATCAACAACAACCAATTAAAACCATCAAATAACATCAACAACAACCAATTAAAACCATCAAATAACATCAACAGCAATCATTTAAAACTATCAAATAACATCAACATCAACCAATTAAAACCATCAAATAACATCAACAACAACCATTTAAAACCATCAAATAACATCAACAGCCAATTAAAACCATCAAATAACATCAACAGCAACAACCAATTAAAAACATGAACTAACATAAAAAATAACTAATTAAAACGATCAAATAACAGCAACAAATTAAAAATATCAAATAACATCAACAACAACCAATTAAAACCATCAAATTACATCAACAACAACAAATTAAAATCATCAAATAACATCAACAACAACCAATTAAAACCATCAAATAACATCAACAGCAACCAATTAAAACCATCAAATAACATCAACAGCAACCAATTGAAACCATCAAATAACATCAACAACCAATTAAAAATGTAAAATAACATCAACAACAACCAATTAAAACCATCAAATAACATCAACAGCAATCATTTAAAACCATCAAATAACATTAACAATAACAACCAATTAAAACCATCAAATAACATCAACAACAACAACCAATTAAAAACATCAAATAACATCAACAACAACCAATTAAAAACATCAAATAACATCAACAACAACCAATTAAAACCATCAAATAACATCAACAACCAATTAAAAATGTAAAATAACATCAACAACAACCAATTAAAACCATCAAATAACATCAACAGCAATCATTTAAAACCATCAAATAACATCAACAATAACAACCAATTAAAAACATCAAATAACATCAACAACAACCAATTAAAAACATCAAATAACATCAACAACAACCAATTAAAAATATCAAATAACATCAACAACAACCAATTAAAAATATCAAATAACATCAACAGCAACCAATTCAAAACATAAAATAACATCAACAACAACCAATTAAAAATATCAAAAAACATCAACAACAACCAATTAAAACCATCAAATAACATCAACAACAACCAATTAAAATCATCAAATAACATCAACAGCAATCATTTAAAACCATTGAATAACTTCAACAACAACCAATTAAAACCATCAAATCACATCAACAACAACAACCAATTAAAACCATCAAATAACATCAACAGCAACCAATTAAAAACATCAAATAACATCAACAGCAACCAATTAAAAACATCAAATAACTTCAACAACAACCAATTAAAACCATCAAATAACATCAACAACAACCAATTAAAAACATCAAATAACATCAACAACAACCAATTAAAAACATCAAATAACATCAACAATAACCAATTAAAACCATCAAATAACATCAACAACAACCAATTAAAACCATCAAATAACATCAACAACAACCAATTAAAACCATCAAATAACATCAACAGCAATCATTTCAAACTATCAAATAACATCAACAGCAACCAATTAAAACCATCAAATAACAACAACAACCAATTAAAACCATCAAATAACAGCAACAAATTAAAAACATCAAATAACATCAACAGCAACAACCAATTAAAACCATCAAGTCACATCAACAACAACCAATTAAAAACATCAAATAACATCAACAGCAATCATTTAAAACCATCAAATAACATCAACAGCAACAACCAATTAAAACCATCAAGTCACATCAACAACAACCAATTAAAAACATCAAATAACATCAACAGCAATCATTTAAAACCATCAAATAACATCAACAGCAACAACCAATTAAAACCATCAAATAACATCAACAGTAACCAATTAAAAACAACAAATAACATCAACAACAACCAATTAAAAACATCAAATAACATCAACAGCAATCATTTAAAACCATCAAATAACATCAACAACAACAACCAATTAAAAACATCAAATAACATCAACAGAAACAACCAATTAAAAACATCAAATAACATCAACAACAACCAATTAAAAAAATCAAATAACATCAACAACAACCAATTAAAAACATCAAATAACATCAACAACAACCAATTAAAAACATCAAATAACATCAACAACAACCAATTAAAAACATCAAATAACATCAACAACAACCAATTAAAAACATCAAATAACATCAACAACAACCAATTAAAAACATCAAATAACATCAACAACAACCATTTAAAACCATCAAATAACATCAACACCCATTTAAAACTATCAAATAACATCAACAACCAATTAAAAATTTAAAATAACATCAACAACAACCAATTAAAACCATCAAATAACATCAACAGCAATCATTTAAAACCATTGAATAACATCAACAACAACCTATTAAAACCATCAAATAACATCAACAGCAATCATTTAAAACCAACAGCAATCAATTAAAACCATCAAATAACATCAACAACAACCAATTAAAACCATCAAATAACATCAACAACAACCAATTAAAAACATCAAATAACATCAACAACAACCATTAAAAACCATCAAATAACATAATAAAACAACCAATTAAAACCATCAAATAACATCATCAGCAACAACAAATTAAAACCATCAAATCACATCAACAGCAATTATTTAAAACTATCAAATAACATCAACAGCAACCAATTAAAACCATCAAATAACATCAACGGCAACAACCAATTAAAACCATCAAATAACATCAACATCAACTAATTTAAACCATCAAATAACATCAACAACAACCAATTAAAAACATCAAATAACATCAACAACAACCAATTAAAAACATCAAATAACATCAACAATAACCAATTAAAACCATCAAATAACATCAACAGCAACATCCAATTAAAACCATCAAATAACATCAACAAAAAAATTTAAACCATCAAATCACATCAACAGCAATCATTTAAAACTATCAAATAACGTCAACAGCAATCATTTAAAACTATCAAATAACATCAACAGCAACCAATTAAAACCATCAAATAACATCAACAACAACCAATTAAAACCATCAAATAACATCAACAGCAATCATTTAAAACTATCAAATAACATCAACATCAACCAATTAAAACCATCAAATAACATCAACAACAACCATTTAAAACCATCAAATAACATCAACAGCCAATTAAAACCATCAAATAACATCAACAGCAACAACCAATTAAAAACATGAACTAACATAAAAAATAACTAATTAAAACGATCAAATAACAGCAACAAATTAAAAATATCAAATAACATCAACAATAACCAATTAAAACCATCAAATAACATCAACAACAACCAATTAAAACCATCAAATTACATCAACAACAACAAATTAAAATCATCAAATAACATCAACAACAACCAATTAAAACCATCAAATAACATCAACAGCAACCAATTAAAACCATCAAATAACATCAACAGCAACCAATTAAAAACATGAAATAACATCAACAACAACCAATTGAAACCATCAAATAACATCAACAACCAATTAAAAATGTAAAATAACATCAACAACAACCAATTAAAACCATCAAATAACATCAACAGCAATCATTTAAAACCATCAAATAACATCAACAGCAACAACCAATTAAAAACATCAAATAACATCAACAGCAACCAATTCAAAACATCAAATAACATCAACAACAACCAATTAAAAACATCAAATAACATCAACAACAACCAATTAAAAATATCAAAAAACATCAACAACAACCAATTAAAACCATCAAATAACATCAACAACAACCAATTAAAATCATCAAATAACATCAACAGCAATCATTTAAAACCATTGAATAACTTCAACAACAACCAATTAAAAACATCAAATAACATCAACAACAACCAATTAAAAACATCAAATAACATCAACAACAACCAATTAAAAATATCAAATAACATCAACAACAACCAATTAAAAATATAAAATAACATCAACAGCAACCAATTCAAAACATCAAATAACATCAACAACAACCAATTAAAAATATCAAAAAACATCAACAACAACCAATTAAAACCATCAAATAACATCAACAACAACCAATTAAAATCATCAAATAACATCAACAGCAATCATTTAAAACCATTGAATAACTTCAACAACAACCAATTAAAAACATCAAATAACATCAACAACAACCAATTAAAACCATCAAATAACATCAACAGCAATCATTTAAAACCATCAAATAACATCAACAGCAACAACCAATTACAAACATCAAATAACATCAACAACAACCAATTAAAAACATCAAATAACATCAACAACAACCAATTAAAAATATCAAATAACATCAACAACAACCAATTAAAAATATAAAATAACATCAACAGCAACCAATTCAAAACATCAAATAACATCAACAACAACCAATTAAAACCATCAAATAACATCAACAACAACCAATTAAAACCATCAAATAACATCAACAGCAATCATTTAAAACTATCAAATAACATCAACATCAACCAATTAAAACCATCAAATAACATCAACAACAACCATTTAAAACCATCAAATAACATCAACAGCCAATTAAAACCATCAAATAACATCAACAGCAACAACCAATTAAAAACATGAACTAACATAAAAAATAACTAATTAAAACGATCAAATAACAGCAACAAATTAAAAATATCAAATAACATCAACAATAACCAATTAAAACCATCAAATAACATCAACAACAACCAATTAAAACCATCAAATTACATCAACAACAACAAATTAAAATCATCAAATAACATCAACAACAACCAATTAAAACCATCAAATAACATCAACAGCAACCAATTAAAACCATCAAATAACATCAACAGCAACCAATTAAAAACATGAAATAACATCAACAACAACCAATTGAAACCATCAAATAACATCAACAACCAATTAAAAATGTAAAATAACATCAACAACAACCAATTAAAACCATCAAATAACATCAACAGCAATCATTTAAAACCATCAAATAACATCAACAGCAACAACCAATTAAAAACATCAAATAACATCAACAGCAACCAATTCAAAACATCAAATAACATCAACAACAACCAATTAAAAACATCAAATAACATCAACAACAACCAATTAAAAATATCAAAAAACATCAACAACAACCAATTAAAACCATCAAATAACATCAACAACAACCAATTAAAATTTTCAAATAACATCAACAGCAATCATTTAAAACCATTGAATAACTTCAACAACAACCAATTAAAAACATCAAATAACATCAACAACAACCAATTAAAAACATCAAATAACATCAACAACAACCAATTAAAAATATCAAATAACATCAACAACAACCAATTAAAAATATAAAATAACATCAACAGCAACCAATTCAAAACATCAAATAACATCAACAACAACCAATTAAAAATATCAAAAAACATCAACAACAACCAATTAAAACCATCAAATAACATCAACAACAACCAATTAAAATCATCAAATAACATCAACAGCAATCATTTAAAACCATTGAATAACTTCAACAACAACCAATTAAAAACATCAAATAACATCAACAACAACCAATTAAAACCATCAAATAACATCAACAGCAATCATTTAAAACCATCAAATAACATCAACAGCAACAACCAATTAAAAACATCAAATAACATCAACAACAACCAATTAAAAACATCAAATAACATCAACAACAACCAATTAAAAATATCAAATAACATCAACAACAACCAATTAAAAATATAAAATAACATCAACAGCAACCAATTCAAAACATCAAATAACATCAACAACAACCAATTAAAAATATCAAAAAACATCAACAACAACCAATTAAAACCATCAAATAACATCAACAACAACCAATTAAAATCATCAAATAACATCAACAGCAATCATTTAAAACCATTGAATAACTTCAACAACAACCAATTAAAAACATCAAATAACATCAACAACAACCAATTAAAAATATCAAATAACATCAACAACAACCAATTAAAAATATAAAATAACATCAACAGCAACCAATTCAAAACATCAAATAACATCAACAACAACCAATTAAAAATATCAAAAAACATCAACAACAACCAATTAAAACCATCAAATAACATCAACAACAACCAATTAAAATCATCAAATAACATCAACAGCAATCATTTAAAACCATTGAATAACTTCAACAACAACCAATTAAAAACATCAAATAACATCAACAACAACCAATTAAAACCATCAAATAACATCAACAGCAATCATTTAAAACCATCAAATAACATCAACAGCAACAACCAATTAAAAACATCAAATAACATCAACAACAACCAATTAAAAACATCAAATAACATCAACAACAACCAATTAAAAATATCAAATAACATCAAAAACAACCAATTAAAAATATAAAATAACATCAACAGCAACCAATTCAAAACATCAAATAACATCAACAACAACCAATTAAAAATATCAAAAAACATCAACAACAACCAATTAAAACCATCAAATAACATCAACAACAACCAATTAAAATCATCAAATAACATCAACAACAACCAATTAAAACCATCAAATAACATCAACAGCAATCATTTAAAACCATCAAATAACATCAACAGCAACAACCAATTAAAAACATCAAATAACATCAACAACAACCAATTAAAAACATCAAATAACATCAACAACAACCAATTAAAAATATCAAATGACATCAACAACAACCAATTAAAAATATAAAATAACATCAACAGCAACCAATTCAAAACATCAAATAACATCAACAACAACCAATTAAAAATATCAAAAAACATCAACAACAACCAATTAAAAACATCAAATATCAACAACAACCAATTAAAATCATCAAATAACATCAACAGCAATCATTTAAAACCATTGAATAACTTCAACAACAACCAATTAAAACCATCAAATCACATCAACAACAACAACCAATTAAAACCATCAAATAACATCAACAGCAACCAATTAAAACCATCAAATAACATCAACAACAACCAATTAAAAATATCAAAAAACATCAACAACAACCAATTAAAACCATCAAATAACATCAACAACAACCAATTAAAATCATCAAATAACATCAACAGCAATCATTTAAAACCATTGAATAACTTCAACAACAACCAATTAAAACCATCAAATAACATCAACAACAACCAATTAAAACCATCAAATAACATCAACAGCAATCATTTAAAACTATCAAATAACATCAACATCAACCAATTAAAACCATCAAATAACATCAACAACAACCATTTAAAACCATCAAATAACATCAACAGCCAATTAAAACCATCAAATAACATCAACAACAACCAATTAAAATCATCAAATAACATCAACAGCAATCATTTAAAACCATTGAATAACTTCAACAACAACCAATTAAAAACATCAAATAACATCAACAACAACCAATTAAAAATATCAAATAACATCAACAACAACCAATTAAAAATATAAAATAACATCAACAGCAACCAATTCAAAACATCAAATAACATCAACAACAACCAATTAAAAATATCAAAAAACATCAACAACAACCAATTAAAACCATCAAATAACATCAACAACAACCAATTAAAATCATCAAATAACATCAACAGCAATCATTTAAAACCATTGAATAACTTCAACAACAACCAATTAAAAACATCAAATAACATCAACAACAACCAATTAAAACCATCAAATAACATCAACAGCAATCATTTAAAACCATCAAATAACATCAACAGCAACAACCAATTAAAAACATCAAATAACATCAACAACAACCAATTAAAAACATCAAATAACATCAACAACAACCAATTAAAAATATCAAATAACATCAAAAACAACCAATTAAAAATATAAAATAACATCAACAGCAACCAATTCAAAACATCAAATAACATCAACAACAACCAATTAAAAATATCAAAAAACATCAACAACAACCAATTAAAACCATCAAATAACATCAACAACAACCAATTAAAATCATCAAATAACATCAACAACAACCAATTAAAACCATCAAATAACATCAACAGCAATCATTTAAAACCATCAAATAACATCAACAGCAACAACCAATTAAAAACATCAAATAACATCAACAACAACCAATTAAAAACATCAAATAACATCAACAACAACCAATTAAAAATATCAAATGACATCAACAACAACCAATTAAAAATATAAAATAACATCAACAGCAACCAATTCAAAACATCAAATAACATCAACAACAACCAATTAAAAATATCAAAAAACATCAACAACAACCAATTAAAAACATCAAATATCAACAACAACCAATTAAAATCATCAAATAACATCAACAGCAATCATTTAAAACCATTGAATAACTTCAACAACAACCAATTAAAACCATCAAATCACATCAACAACAACAACCAATTAAAACCATCAAATAACATCAACAGCAACCAATTAAAACCATCAAATAACATCAACAACAACCAATTAAAAATATCAAAAAACATCAACAACAACCAATTAAAACCATCAAATAACATCAACAACAACCAATTAAAATCATCAAATAACATCAACAGCAATCATTTAAAACCATTGAATAACTTCAACAACAACCAATTAAAACCATCAAATAACATCAACAACAACCAATAAAAACCATCAAATAACATCAACAGCAATCATTTAAAACTATCAAATAACATCAACATCAACCAATTAAAACCATCAAATAACATCAACAACAACCATTTAAAACCATCAAATAACATCAACAGCCAATTAAAACCATCAAATAACATCAACAACAACCAATTAAAATCATCAAATAACATCAACAGCAATCATTTAAAACCATTGAATAACTTCAACAACAACCAATTAAAAACATCAAATAACATCAACAACAACCAATTAAAAATATCAAATAACATCAACAACAACCAATTAAAAATATAAAATAACATCAACAGCAACCAATTCAAAACATCAAATAACATCAACAACAACCAATTAAAAATATCAAAAAACATCAACAACAACCAATTAAAACCATCAAATAACATCAACAACAACCAATTAAAATCATCAAATAACATCAACAGCAATCATTTAAAACCATTGAATAACTTCAACAACAACCAATTAAAAACATCAAATAACATCAACAACAACCAATTAAAACCATCAAATAAAATCAACAGCAATCATTTAAAACCATCAAATAACATCAACAGCAACAACCAATTAAAAACATCAAATAACATCAACAACAACCAATTAAAAACATCAAATAACATCAACAACAACCAATTAAAAATATCAAATAACATCAAAAACAACCAATTAAAAATATAAAATAACATCAACAGCAACCAATTCAAAACATCAAATAACATCAACAACAACCAATTAAAAATATCAAAAAACATCAACAACAACCAATTAAAACCATCAAATAACATCAACAACAACCAATTAAAATCATCAAATAACATCAACAACAACCAATTAAAACCATCAAATAACATCAACAGCAATCATTTAAAACCATCAAATAACATCAACAGCAACAACCAATTAAAAACATCAAATAACATCAACAACAACCAATTAAAAACATCAAATAACATCAACAACAACCAATTAAAAATATCAAATGACATCAACAACAACCAATTAAAAATATAAAATAACATCAACAGCAACCAATTCAAAACATCAAATAACATCAACAACAACCAATTAAAAATATCAAAAAACATCAACAACAACCAATTAAAAACATCAAATATCAACAACAACCAATTAAAATCATCAAATAACATCAACAACAACCAATTAAAAATATCAAAAAACATCAACAACAACCAATTAAAACCATCAAATAACATCAACAACAACCAATTAAAATCATCAAATAACATCAACAGCAATCATTTAAAACCATTGAATAACTTCAACAACAACCAATTAAAACCATCAAATAACATCAACAACAACCAATTAAAACCATCAAATAACATCAACAGCAATCATTTAAAACTATCAAATAACATCAACATCAACCAATTAAAACCATCAAATAACATCAACAACAACCATTTAAAACCATCAAATAACATCAACAGCCAATTAAAACCATCAAATAACATCAACAGCAACAACCAATTAAAAACATGAACTAACATAAAAAATAACTAATTAAAACGATCAAATAACAGCAACAAATTAAAAATATCAAATAACATCAACAATAACCAATTAAAACCATCAAATAACATCAACAACAACCAATTAAAAACATCAAATAACATCAACAGCAATCATTTAAAACCATCAAATAACATCAACAACAACAACCAATTAAAACATCAAATAACATCAACAGAAACAACCAATTAAAAACATCAAATAACATCAACAACAACCAATTAAAAAAATCAAATAACATCAACAACAACCAATTAAAAACATCAAATAACATCAACAACAACCAATTAAAAACATCAAATAACATCAACAACAACCAATTAAAAAGATCAAATAACATCAACAACCAATTAAAAACATCAAATAACATCAACAACAACCAATTAAAAACATCAAATAACATCAACAACAACCATTTAAAACCATCAAATAACATCAACACCCATTTAAAACTATCAAATAACATCAACAACCAATTAAAAACATCAAATAACATCAACAACAACCAATTAAAAACATCAAATAACATCAACAACAACCAATTAAAACCATCAAATAACATCAACAGCAATCATTTAAAACCATTGAATAACATCAACAACAACCTATTAAAACCATCAAATAACATCAACAGCAATCATTTAAAACCAACAGCAATCAATTAAAACCATCAAATAACATCAACAACAACCAATTAAAACCATCAAATAACATCAACAACAACCAATTAAAAACATCAAATAACATCAACAACAACCATTAAAAACCATCAAATAACATAATAAAACAACCAATTAAAACCATCAAATAACATCATCAGCAACAACAAATTAAAACCATCAAATCACATCAACAGCAATTATTTAAAACTATCAAATAACATCAACAGCAACCAATTAAAACCATCAAATAACATCAACGGCAACAACCAATTAAAACCATCAAATAACATCAACATCAACTAATTTAAACCATCAAATAACATCAACAACAACCAATTAAAAACATCAAATAACATCAACAACAACCAATTAAAAACATCAAATAACATCAACAATAACCAATTAAAACCATCAAATAACATCAACAGCAACATCCAATTAAAACCATCAAATAACATCAACAAAAAAATTTAAACCATCAAATCACATCAACAGCAATCATTTAAAACTATCAAATAACGTCAACAGCAATCATTTAAAACTATCAAATAACATCAACAGCAACCAATTAAAACCATCAAATAACATCAACAACAACCAATTAAAACCATCAAATAACATCAACAGCAATCATTTAAAACTATCAAATAACATCAACATCAACCAATTAAAACCATCAAATAACATCAACAACAACCATTTAAAACCATCAAATAACATCAACAGCCAATTAAAACCATCAAATAACATCAACAGCAACAACCAATTAAAAACATGAACTAACATAAAAAATAACTAATTAAAACCATCAAATAACATCAACAACAACCAATTAAAACCATCAAATTACATCAACAACAACAAATTAAAATCATCAAATAACATCAACAACAACCAATTAAAACCATCAAATAACATCAACAGCAACCAATTAAAACCATCAAATAACATCAACAGCAACCAATTAAAAACATGAAATAACATCAACAACAACCAATTGAAACCATCAAATAACATCAACAACCAATTAAAAATGTAAAATAACATCAACAACAACCAATTAAAACCATCAAATAACATCAACAGCAATCATTTAAAACCATCAAATAACATCAACAGCAACAACCAATTAAAAACATCAAATAACATCAACAGCAACCAATTCAAAACATCAAATAACATCAACAACAACCAATTAAAAACATCAAATAACATCAACAACAACCAATTAAAAATATCAAAAAACATCAACAACAACCAATTAAAACCATCAAATAACATCAACAACAACCAATTAAAATCATCAAATAACATCAACAGCAATCATTTAAAACCATTGAATAACTTCAACAACAACCAATTAAAAACATCAAATAACATCAACAACAACCAATTAAAAACATCAAATAACATCAACAACAACCAATTAAAAATATCAAATAACATCAACAACAACCAATTAAAAATATAAAATAACATCAACAGCAACCAATTCAAAACATCAAATAACATCAACAACAACCAATTAAAAATATCAAAAAACATCAACAACAACCAATTAAAACCATCAAATAACATCAACAACAACCAATTAAAATCATCAAATAACATCAACAGCAATCATTTAAAACCATTGAATAACTTCAACAACAACCAATTAAAAACATCAAATAACATCAACAACAACCAATTAAAACCATCAAATAACATCAACAGCAATCATTTAAAACCATCAAATAACATCAACAGCAACAACCAATTAAAAACATCAAATAACATCAACAACAACCAATTAAAAACATCAAATAACATCAACAACAACCAATTAAAAATATCAAATAACATCAACAACAACCAATTAAAAATATAAAATAACATCAACAGCAACCAATTCAAAACATCAAATAACATCAACAACAACCAATTAAAACCATCAAATAACATCAACAACAACCAATTAAAACCATCAAATAACATCAACAGCAATCATTTAAAACTATCAAATAACATCAACATCAACCAATTAAAACCATCAAATAACATCAACAACAACCATTTAAAACCATCAAATAACATCAACAGCCAATTAAAACCATCAAATAACATCAACAGCAACAACCAATTAAAAACATGAACTAACATAAAAAATAACTAATTAAAACGATCAAATAACAGCAACAAATTAAAAATATCAAATAACATCAACAATAACCAATTAAAACCATCAAATAACATCAACAACAACCAATTAAAACCATCAAATTACATCAACAACAACAAATTAAAATCATCAAATAACATCAACAACAACCAATTAAAACCATCAAATAACATCAACAGCAACCAATTAAAACCATCAAATAACATCAACAGCAACCAATTAAAAACATGAAATAACATCAACAACAACCAATTGAAACCATCAAATAACATCAACAACCAATTAAAAATGTAAAATAACATCAACAACAACCAATTAAAACCATCAAATAACATCAACAGCAATCATTTAAAACCATCAAATAACATCAACAGCAACAACCAATTAAAAACATCAAATAACATCAACAGCAACCAATTCAAAACATCAAATAACATCAACAACAACCAATTAAAAACATCAAATAACATCAACAACAACCAATTAAAAATATCAAAAAACATCAACAACAACCAATTAAAACCATCAAATAACATCAACAACAACCAATTAAAATTTTCAAATAACATCAACAGCAATCATTTAAAACCATTGAATAACTTCAACAACAACCAATTAAAAACATCAAATAACATCAACAACAACCAATTAAAAACATCAAATAACATCAACAACAACCAATTAAAAATATCAAATAACATCAACAACAACCAATTAAAAATATAAAATAACATCAACAGCAACCAATTCAAAACATCAAATAACATCAACAACAACCAATTAAAAATATCAAAAAACATCAACAACAACCAATTAAAACCATCAAATAACATCAACAACAACCAATTAAAATCATCAAATAACATCAACAGCAATCATTTAAAACCATTGAATAACTTCAACAACAACCAATTAAAAACATCAAATAACATCAACAACAACCAATTAAAACCATCAAATAACATCAACAGCAATCATTTAAAACCATCAAATAACATCAACAGCAACAACCAATTAAAAACATCAAATAACATCAACAACAACCAATTAAAAACATCAAATAACATCAACAACAACCAATTAAAAATATCAAATAACATCAACAACAACCAATTAAAAATATAAAATAACATCAACAGCAACCAATTCAAAACATCAAATAACATCAACAACAACCAATTAAAAATATCAAAAAACATCAACAACAACCAATTAAAACCATCAAATAACATCAACAACAACCAATTAAAATCATCAAATAACATCAACAGCAATCATTTAAAACCATTGAATAACTTCAACAACAACCAATTAAAAACATCAAATAACATCAACAACAACCAATTAAAAATATCAAATAACATCAACAACAACCAATTAAAAATATAAAATAACATCAACAGCAACCAATTCAAAACATCAAATAACATCAACAACAACCAATTAAAAATATCAAAAAACATCAACAACAACCAATTAAAACCATCAAATAACATCAACAACAACCAATTAAAATCATCAAATAACATCAACAGCAATCATTTAAAACCATTGAATAACTTCAACAACAACCAATTAAAAACATCAAATAACATCAACAACAACCAATTAAAACCATCAAATAACATCAACAGCAATCATTTAAAACCATCAAATAACATCAACAGCAACAACCAATTAAAAACATCAAATAACATCAACAACAACCAATTAAAAACATCAAATAACATCAACAACAACCAATTAAAAATATCAAATAACATCAAAAACAACCAATTAAAAATATAAAATAACATCAACAGCAACCAATTCAAAACATCAAATAACATCAACAACAACCAATTAAAAATATCAAAAAACATCAACAACAACCAATTAAAACCATCAAATAACATCAACAACAACCAATTAAAATCATCAAATAACATCAACAGCAATCATTTAAAACCATTGAATAACTTCAACAACAACCAATTAAAAACATCAAATAACATCAACAACAACCAATTAAAACCATCAAATAACATCAACAGCAATCATTTAAAACCATCAAATAACATCAACAGCAACAACCAATTAAAAACATCAAATAACATCAACAACAACCAATTAAAAACATCAAATAACATCAACAACAACCAATTAAAAATATCAAATGACATCAACAACAACCAATTAAAAATATAAAATAACATCAACAGCAACCAATTCAAAACATCAAATAACATCAACAACAACCAATTAAAAATATCAAAAAACATCAACAACAACCAATTAAAAACATCAAATATCAACAACAACCAATTAAAATCATCAAATAACATCAACAGCAATCATTTAAAACCATTGAATAACTTCAACAACAACCAATTAAAACCATCAAATCACATCAACAACAACAACCAATTAAAACCATCAAATAACATCAACAGCAACCAATTAAAACCATCAAATAACATCAACAACAACCAATTAAAACCATCAAAAAACATCAACAACAACCAATTAAAACCATCAAATAACATCAACAACAACCAATTAAAATCATCAAATAACATCAACAGCAATCATTTAAAACCATTGAATAACTTCAACAACAACCAATTAAAACCATCAAATAACATCAACAACAACCAATTAAAACCATCAAATAACATCAACAGCAATCATTTAAAACTATCAAATAACATCAACATCAACCAATTAAAACCATCAAATAACATCAACAACAACCAATTAAAAACATCAAATAACATCAACAACAACCAATTAAAAACATCAAATAACATCAACAACAACCAATTAAAAATATCAAATAACATCAACAACAACCAATTAAAAATATAAAATAACATCAACAGCAACCAATTCAAAACATCAAATAACATCAACAACAACCAATTAAAAATATCAAAAAACATCAACAACAACCAATTAAAACCATCAAATAACATCAACAACAACCAATTAAAATCATCAAATAACATCAACAGCAATCATTTAAAACCATTGAATAACTTCAACAACAACCAATTAAAAACATCAAATAACATCAACAACAACCAATTAAAACCATCAAATAACATCAACAGCAATCATTTAAAACCATCAAATAACATCAACAGCAACAACCAATTAAAAACATCAAATAACATCAACAACAACCAATTAAAAACATCAAATAACATCAACAACAACCAATTAAAAATATCAAATAACATCAACAACAACCAATTAAAAATATAAAATAACATCAACAGCAACCAATTCAAAACATCAAATAACATCAACAACAACCAATTAAAAATATCAAAAAACATCAACAACAACCAATTAAAACCATCAAATAACATCAACAACAACCAATTAAAATCATCAAATAACATCAACAGCAATCATTTAAAACCATTGAATAACTTCAACAACAACCAATTAAAAACATCAAATAACATCAACAACAACCAATTAAAAATATCAAATAACATCAACAACAACCAATTAAAAATATAAAATAACATCAACAGCAACCAATTCAAAACATCAAATAACATCAACAACAACCAATTAAAAATATCAAAAAACATCAACAACAACCAATTAAAACCATCAAATAACATCAACAACAACCAATTAAAATCATCAAATAACATCAACAGCAATCATTTAAAACCATTGAATAACTTCAACAACAACCAATTAAAAACATCAAATAACATCAACAACAACCAATTAAAACCATCAAATAACATCAACAGCAATCATTTAAAACCATCAAATAACATCAACAGCAACAACCAATTAAAAACATCAAATAACATCAACAACAACCAATTAAAAACATCAAATAACATCAACAACAACCAATTAAAAATATCAAATAACATCAAAAACAACCAATTAAAAATATAAAATAACATCAACAGCAACCAATTCAAAACATCAAATAACATCAACAACAACCAATTAAAAATATCAAAAAACATCAACAACAACCAATTAAAACCATCAAATAACATCAACAACAACCAATTAAAATCATCAAATAACATCAACAGCAATCATTTAAAACCATTGAATAACTTCAACAACAACCAATTAAAAACATCAAATAACATCAACAACAACCAATTAAAACCATCAAATAACATCAACAGCAATCATTTAAAACCATCAAATAACATCAACAGCAACAACCAATTAAAAACATCAAATAACATCAACAACAACCAATTAAAAACATCAAATAACATCAACAACAACCAATTAAAAATATCAAATGACATCAACAACAACCAATTAAAAATATAAAATAACATCAACAGCAACCAATTCAAAACATCAAATAACATCAACAACAACCAATTAAAAATATCAAAAAACATCAACAACAACCAATTAAAAACATCAAATATCAACAACAACCAATTAAAATCATCAAATAACATCAACAGCAATCATTTAAAACCATTGAATAACTTCAACAACAACCAATTAAAACCATCAAATCACATCAACAACAACAACCAATTAAAACCATCAAATAACATCAACAGCAACCAATTAAAACCATCAAATAACATCAACAACAACCAATTAAAAATATCAAAAAACATCAACAACAACCAATTAAAACCATCAAATAACATCAACAACAACCAATTAAAATCATCAAATAACATCAACAGCAATCATTTAAAACCATTGAATAACTTCAACAACAACCAATTAAAACCATCAAATAACATCAACAACAACCAATTAAAACCATCAAATAACATCAACAGCAATCATTTAAAACTATCAAATAACATCAACATCAACCAATTAAAACCATCAAATAACATCAACAACAACCATTTAAAACCATCAAATAACATCAACAGCCAATTAAAACCATCAAATAACATCAACAGCAACAACCAATTAAAAACATGAACTAACATAAAAAATAACTAATTAAAACGATCAAATAACAGCAACAAATTAAAAATATCAAATAACATCAACAATAACCAATTAAAACCATCAAATAACATCAACAACAACCAATTAAAACCATCAAATTACATCAACAGCAACCAATTAAAACCATCAAATAACATCAACAGCAACCAATTAAAAACATGAAATAACATCAACAACAACCAATTGAAACCATCAAATAACATCAACAACCAATTAAAAATGTAAAATAACATCAACAACAACCAATTAAAACCATCAAATAACATCAACAGCAATCATTTAAAACCATCAAATAACATCAACAGCAACAACCAATTAAAACCATCAAATAACATCAACAGCAATCATTTAAAACCATCAAATAACATCAACAGCAACAACCAATTAAAACCATCAAATAACATCAGCAACAACCAATTAAAACCATCAAATAACATCAACAACAACCAATTAAAACCATCAAATAACATCAACAGCAATCATTTAAAACCATCAAATAACATCAACAGCAACAACCAATTAAAAACATCAAATAACATCAACAACAACCAATTAAAAACATCAAATAACATCAACAACAACCAATTAAAAATATCAAATAACATCAACAACAACCAATTCAAAATATAAAATAACATCAAATCAAATCAAATCAATTTATTTTTGTATAGCGTCAAATCACAACAGAAGTTATCTCAAGACGCTTTATATGTAGAGCAGGTCTATGACCGTACACCATAGTTTTGAGACCCAACAGGATCCACCAAGCGCACTGTGGCCAGGAAAAACTCCCCGATTACTGGGAAGAAACCTGGAGCAGAACCGGGCGCAGGGCGGGCGGCCATCTGCCGAGACCGGCTGGGGGGATAGATAGATAGAGTGAGAGAGAGAGATAGAGAGAGAGAGATATAGAAGCAGCCACAATAGCAGTCTAGCAGCTGTAATAACTAATACAAGTAGGGCTGATAACACAAAACCAATAGTGGTGGATGGAAAGAGTGATAATACAACTATCGGAAAGCCAGCACTGTCCAGCATCTCTCCTCAGTACGTCCATGTGTATTGGTGTGGGACGTCCCTGCGATCGATGCCCGTGCATTGGTTCCTGCAGCATCAGCATGCTTGCTGGGAGCTCTTGATGTCTTTGGCAGTGATTGAGAAGTGTTATTCTCCAGGCTGCCACATTGTCAATAGGTGTTGGAAATCCCTCGTTAGCATTGGTAGTCCCTCGTACAGACGTAGTTAATTAGGGATGGTAGCAGTTGGTGTCAAGCAGGCACCGACGCGGCAGCAGATGTAGCCACAATACCGGAGACCACCAAGATCCAGGTGAAACCCTGCTCCAAGTGTACCCATGCTCCAGGTATAACCTCGCTCCCTGGTGTGATCCCGCTCCAGGTATGACCTCACTCCAGGTGTGACCCCGCTCCACGGTTAGCTGCGAGACAAGGAGGCACAAGGACTCCCGGGAAGGAATGAAGTTAGTAACAACATGGACATGGGACATGAGTATATACAGAAGGAGAGGGGAGCTCAGTGTGTCATAGGAAGTTCCTTATGACAGTGTGTCATCTGTGTGTCATAGGAAGTCCCCCGGCAGTCAATGCCTATAGCAGCTTAAGTATAAGCGTTATCAAAGAGGAAAGTCTTTAGCCTACTCTTAAATGACATCAACAGCAACCAATTCAAAACATCAAATAACATCAACAACAACCAATTAAAAATATCAAAAAACATCAACAACAACCAATTAAAACCATCAAATAACATCAACAACAACCAATTAAAATCATCAAATAACATCAACAGCAATCATTTAAAACCATTGAATAACTTCAACAACAACCAATTAAAAAGATCAAATAACATCAACAACAACCAATTAAAACCATCAAATAACATCAACAACAACCAATTAAAACCATCAAATAACATCAACAACAACCAATTAAAACCATCAAATAACATCAACAGCAATCATTTCAAACTATCAAATAACATCAACAGCAACCAATTAAAACCATCAAATAACAACAACAACCAATTAAAACCATCGAATAACATCATTAACAATCATTTAAAACCATCAAATAACATCATTAACAACCATTTAAAACCATCAAATAACATCAACAACAGCCAATTAAAACGATCAAATAACAACAGCAACAACCAATTAAAAACACGAACTAACATAAAAAACAACTAATTAAAACCATCAAATAACAGCAACAAATTAAAAACATCAAATAACATCAACAGCAACAACCAATTAAAACCATCAAGTCACATCAACAACAACCAATTAAAAACATCAAATAACATCAACAGCAATCATTTAAAACCATCAAATAACATCAACAGCAACAACCAATTAAAACCATCAAATAACATCAACAGCAACCAATTAAAACTATCAAATAACATCAACATCAACCAATTAAAACCATCAAATAACATCAACAACAACCAATTAAAACCATCAAATAACATCAACAGCAATCATTTAAAACTATCAAATAACATCAACATCAACCAATTAAAACCATCAAATAACATCAACAACAACCATTTAAAACCATCAAATAACATCAACAGCCAATTAAAACCATCAAATAACATCAACAGCAACAACCAATTAAAAACATGAACTAACATAAAAAATAACTAATTAAAACGATCAAATAACAGCAACAAATTAAAAATATCAAATAACATCAACAATAACCAATTAAAACCATCAAATAACATCAACAACAACCAATTAAAACCATCAAATTACATCAACAACAACAAATTAAAATCATCAAATAACATCAACAACAACCAATTAAAACCATCAAATAACATCAACAGCAACCAATTAAAACCATCAAATAACATCAACAGCAACCAATTAAAAACATGAAATAACATCAACAACAACCAATTGAAACCATCAAATAACATCAACAACCAATTAAAAATGTAAAATAACATCAACAACAACCAATTAAAACCATCAAATAACATCAACAGCAACAACCAATTAAAAACATCAAATAACATCAACAACAACCAATTAAAAATATAAAATAACATCAACAACAACCAATTAAAAATATCAAATAACATCAACAACAACGAATTAAAAATATAAAATAACATCAACAGCAACCAATTCAAAACATCAAATAACATCAACAACAACCAATTAAAAATATCAAAAAACATCAACAATAACCAATTAAAACCATCAAATAACATCAACAACAACCAATTAAAACCATCAAATAACATCAACAACAACCAATTAAAACCATCAAATAACATCAACAGCAATCATTTCAAACTATCAAATAACATCAACAGCAACCAATTAAAACCATCAAATAACAACAACAACCAATTAAAACCATCGAATAACATCATTAACAATCATTTAAAACCATCAAATAACATAATTAACAACCATTTAAAACCATCAAATAACATCAACAACAGCCAATTAAAACGATCAAATAACAACAGCAACAACCAATTAATAACACAAACTAACATAAAAAACAACTAATTAAAACCATCAAATAACAGCAACCAATTAAAAACATCAAATAACATCAACAGCAACAACCAATTAAAACCATCAAGTCACATCAACAACAACCAATTAAAAACATCAAATAACATCAACAGCAACCAATTAAAAACAACAAATAACATCAACAACAACCAATTAAAAACATCAAATAACATCAACAGCAATCATTTAAAACCATCAAATAACATCAACAACAACAACCAATTAAAAACATCAAATAACATCAACAGAAACAACCAATTAAAAACATCAAATAACATCAACAACCAATTAAAAACATCAAATAACATCAACAGCAACAACCAATTAAAACCATCAAATAACATCAACAGCAACCAATTAAAACCATCAAATAACATCAACAACAACCAATTAAAACCATCAAATAACATCAACAACAACCAATTAAAACCATCAAATAACATCAACATCAACAACAACCAATTAAAACCATCAAATAACATCAACATCAACAACAACCAATTAAAACCATCAAATAACATCAACAGCAACCAATTAAAACCATCAAATAACATCAACAACAACCAATTAAAACCATCAAATAACATCAACAGCAACCAATTAAAAACATCAAATAACATCAACAACAACAACAACCAATTAAAACCATCAAATAACATCAACAACAACCAATTAAAACCATCAAATAACATCAACAACAACCAATTAAAAACATCAAATAACATCAACAACAACCAATTAAAAACATCAAATAACATCAACAACAACCAATTAAAAATATAAAATAACATCAACAGCAACCAATTCAAAACATCAAATAACATCAACAACAACCAATTAAAAATATCAAAAAACATCAACAATAACCAATTAAAACCATCAAATAACATCAACAACAACCAATTAAAACCATCAAATAACATCAACAACAACCAATTAAAACCATCAAATAACATCAACAGCAATCATTTCAAACTATCAAATAACATCAACAGCAACCAATTAAAACCATCAAATAACAACAACAACCAATTAAAACCATCGAATAACATCATTAACAATCATTTAAAACCATCAAATAACATAATTAACAACCATTTAAAACCATCAAATAACATCAACAACAGCCAATTAAAACGATCAAATAACAACAGCAACAACCAATTAATAACACAAACTAACATAAAAAACAACTAATTAAAACCATCAAATAACAGCAACCAATTAAAAACATCAAATAACATCAACAGCAATCATTTAAAAACATCAAATAACATCAACAGCAACAACCAATTAAAACCATCAAGTCACATCAACAACAACCAATTAAAAACATCAAATAACATCAACAGCAATCATTTAAAACCATCAAATAACATCAACAGCAACAACCAATTAAAACCATCAAATAACATCAACAGCAACCAATTAAAACTATCAAATAACATCAACATCAACCAATTAAAACCATCAAATAACATCAACAACAACCAATTAAAACCATCAAATAACATCAACAGCAATCATTTAAAACTATCAAATAACATCAACATCAACCAATTAAAACCATCAAATAACATCAACAACAACCATTTAAAACCATCAAATAACATCAACAGCCAATTAAAACCATCAAATAACATCAACAGCAACAACCAATTAAAAACATGAACTAACATAAAAAATAACTAATTAAAACGATCAAATAACAGCAACAAATTAAAAATATCAAATAACATCAACAATAACCAATTAAAACCATCAAATAACATCAACAACAACCAATTAAAACCATCAAATTACATCAACAACAACAAATTAAAATCATCAAATAACATCAACAACAACCAATTAAAACCATCAAATAACATCAACAGCAACCAATTAAAACCATCAAATAACATCAACAGCAACCAATTAAAAACATGAAATAACATCAACAACAACCAATTGAAACCATCAAATAACATCAACAACCAATTAAAAATGTAAAATAACATCAACAACAACCAATTAAAACCATCAAATAACATCAACAGCAACAACCAATTAAAAACATCAAATAACATCAACAACAACCAATTAAAAATATAAAATAACATCAACAACAACCAATTAAAAATATCAAATAACATCAACAACAACCAATTAAAAATATAAAATAACATCAACAGCAACCAATTCAAAAGATCAAATAACATCAACAACAACCAATTAAAAATATCAAAAAACATCAACAATAACCAATTAAAACCATCAAATAACATCAACAACAACCAATTAAAACCATCAAATAACATCAACAACAACCAATTAAAACCATCAAATAACATCAACAGCAATCATTTCAAACTATCAAATAACATCAACAGCAACCAATTAAAACCATCAAATAACAACAACAACCAATTAAAACCATCGAATAACATCATTAACAATCATTTAAAACCATCAAATAACATAATTAACAACCATTTAAAACCATCAAATAACATCAACAACAGCCAATTAAAACGATCAAATAACAACAGCAACAACCAATTAATAACACAAACTAACATAAAAAACAACTAATTAAAACCATCAAATAACAGCAACCAATTAAAAACATCAAATAACATCAACAGCAACAACCAATTAAAACCATCAAGTCACATCAACAACAACCAATTAAAAACATCAAATAACATCAACAGCAACCAATTAAAAACAACAAATAACATCAACAACAACCAATTAAAAACATCAAATAACATCAACAGCAATCATTTAAAACCATCAAATAACATCAACAACAACAACCAATTAAAAACATCAAATAACATCAACAGAAACAACCAATTAAAAACATCAAATAACATCAACAACCAATTAAAAACATCAAATAACATCAACAGCAACAACCAATTAAAACCATCAAATAACATCAACAGCAACCAATTAAAACCATCAAATAACATCAACAACAACCAATTAAAACCATCAAATAACATCAACAACAACCAATTAAAACCATCAAATAACATCAACATCAACAACAACCAATTAAAACCATCAAAAAACATCAACATCAACAACAACCAATTAAAACCATCAAATAACATCAACAGCAACCAATTAAAACCATCAAATAACATCAACAACAACCAATTAAAACCATCAAATAACATCAACAGCAACCAATTAAAAACATCAAATAACATCAACAACAACAACAACCAATTAAAACCATCAAATAACATCAACAACAACCAATTAAAACCATCAAATAACATCAACAACAACCAATTAAAAACATCAAATAACATCAACAACAACCAATTAAAAACATCAAATAACATCAACAACAACCAATTAAAAATATAAAATAACATCAACAGCAACCAATTCAAAACATCAAATAACATCAACAACAACCAATTAAAAATATCAAAAAACATCAACAATAACCAATTAAAACCATCAAATAACATCAACAACAACCAATTAAAACCATCAAATAACATCAACAACAACCAATTAAAACCATCAAATAACATCAACAGCAATCATTTCAAACTATCAAATAACATCAACAGCAACCAATTAAAACCATCAAATAACAACAACAACCAATTAAAACCATCGAATAACATCATTAACAATCATTTAAAACCATCAAATAACATAATTAACAACCATTTAAAACCATCAAATAACATCAACAACAGCCAATTAAAACGATCAAATAACAACAGCAACAACCAATTAATAACACAAACTAACATAAAAAACAACTAATTAAAACCATCAAATAACAGCAACCAATTAAAAACATCAAATAACATCAACAGCAACAACCAATTAAAACCATCAAGTCACATCAACAACAACCAATTAAAAACATCAAATAACATCAACAGCAACCAATTAAAAACAACAAATAACATCAACAACAACCAATTAAAAACATCAAATAACATCAACAGCAATCATTTAAAACCATCAAATAACATCAACAACAACAACCAATTAAAAACATCAAATAACATCAACAGAAACAACCAATTAAAAACATCAAATAACATCAACAACCAATTAAAAACATCAAATAACATCAACAGCAACAACCAATTAAAACCATCAAATAACATCAACAGCAACCAATTAAAACCATCAAATAACATCAACAACAACCAATTAAAACCATCAAATAACATCAACAACAACCAATTAAAACCATCAAATAACATCAACAACAACCAATTAAAACCATCAAATAACATCAACATCAACAACAACCAATTAAAACCATCAAATAACATCAACATCAACAACAACCAATTAAAACCATCAAATAACATCAACAGCAACCAATTAAAACCATCAAATAACATCAACAACAACCAATTAAAACCATCAAATAACATCAACAGCAACCAATTAAAAACATCAAATAACATCAACAACAACAACAACCAATTAAAACCATCAAATAACATCAACAACAACCAATTAAAACCATCAAATAACATCAACAACAACCAATTAAAAACATCAAATAACATCAACAACAACCAATTAAAAACATCAAATAACATCAACAACAACCAATTAAAACCATCAAATAACATCAACAGCAATCATTTAAAACCATCAAATAACATCAACAGCAACAACCAATTAAAAACATCAAATAACATCAACAACAACCAATTAAAAACATCAAATAACATCAACAACAACCAATTAAAAATATCAAATAACATCAAAAACAACCAATTAAAAATATAAAATAACATCAACAGCAACCAATTCAAAACATCAAATAACATCAACAACAACCAATTAAAAATATCAAAAAACATCAACAACAACCAATTAAAACCATCAAATAACATCAACAACAACCAATTAAAATCATCAAATAACATCAACAGCAATCATTTAAAACCATTGAATAACTTCAACAACAACCAATTAAAAACATCAAATAACATCAACAACAACCAATTAAAACCATCAAATAACATCAACAGCAATCATTTAAAACCATCAAATAACATCAACAGCAACAACCAATTAAAAACATCAAATAACATCAACAACAACCAATTAAAAACATCAAATAACATCAACAACAACCAATTAAAAATATCAAATGACATCAACAACAACCAATTAAAAATATAAAATAACATCAACAGCAACCAATTCAAAACATCAAATAACATCAACAACAACCAATTAAAAATATCAAAAAACATCAACAACAACCAATTAAAAACATCAAATATCAACAACAACCAATTAAAATCATCAAATAACATCAACAGCAATCATTTAAAACCATTGAATAACTTCAACAACAACCAATTAAAACCATCAAATCACATCAACAACAACAACCAATTAAAACCATCAAATAACATCAACAGCAACCAATTAAAACCATCAAATAACATCAACAACAACCAATTAAAAATATCAAAAAACATCAACAACAACCAATTAAAACCATCAAATAACATCAACAACAACCAATTAAAATCATCAAATAACATCAACAGCAATCATTTAAAACCATTGAATAACTTCAACAACAACCAATTAAAACCATCAAATAACATCAACAACAACCAATTAAAACCATCAAATAACATCAACAGCAATCATTTAAAACTATCAAATAACATCAACATCAACCAATTAAAACCATCAAATAACATCAACAACAACCATTTAAAACCATCAAATAACATCAACAGCCAATTAAAACCATCAAATAACATCAACAGCAACAACCAATTAAAAACATGAACTAACATAAAAAATAACTAATTAAAACGATCAAATAACAGCAACAAATTAAAAATATCAAATAACATCAACAATAACCAATTAAAACCATCAAATAACATCAACAACAACCAATTAAAACCATCAAATTACATCAACAGCAACCAATTAAAACCATCAAATAACATCAACAGCAACCAATTAAAAACATGAAATAACATCAACAACAACCAATTGAAACCATCAAATAACATCAACAACCAATTAAAAATGTAAAATAACATCAACAACAACCAATTAAAACCATCAAATAACATCAACAGCAATCATTTAAAACCATCAAATAACATCAACAGCAACAACCAATTAAAACCATCAAATAACATCAACAGCAATCATTTAAAACCATCAAATAACATCAACAGCAACAACCAATTAAAACCATCAAATAACATCAGCAACAACCAATTAAAACCATCAAATAACATCAACAACAACCAATTAAAACCATCAAATAACATCAACAGCAATCATTTAAAACCATCAAATAACATCAACAGCAACAACCAATTAAAAACATCAAATAACATCAACAACAACCAATTAAAAACATCAAATAACATCAACAACAACCAATTAAAAATATCAAATAACATCAACAACAACCAATTCAAAATATAAAATAACATCAAATCAAATCAAATCAATTTATTTTTGTATAGCGTCAAATCACAACAGAAGTTATCTCAAGACGCTTTATATGTAGAGCAGGTCTATGACCGTACACCATAGTTTTGAGACCCAACAGGATCCACCAAGCGCACTGTGGCCAGGAAAAACTCCCCGATTACTGGGAAGAAACCTGGAGCAGAACCGGGCGCAGGGCGGGCGGCCATCTGCCGAGACCGGCTGGGGGGATAGATAGATAGAGTGAGAGAGAGAGATAGAGAGAGAGAGATATAGAAGCAGCCACAATAGCAGTCTAGCAGCTGTAATAACTAATACAAGTAGGGCTGATAACACAAAACCAATAGTGGTGGATGGAAAGAGTGATAATACAACTATCGGAAAGCCAGCACTGTCCAGCATCTCTCCTCAGTACGTCCATGTGTATTGGTGTGGGACGTCCCTGCGATCGATGCCCGTGCATTGGTTCCTGCAGCATCAGCATGCTTGCTGGGAGCTCTTGATGTCTTTGGCAGTGATTGAGAAGTGTTATTCTCCAGGCTGCCACATTGTCAATAGGTGTTGGAAATCCCTCGTTAGCATTGGTAGTCCCTCGTACAGACGTAGTTAATTAGGGATGGTAGCAGTTGGTGTCAAGCAGGCACCGACGCGGCAGCAGATGTAGCCACAATACCGGAGACCACCAAGATCCAGGTGAAACCCTGCTCCAAGTGTACCCATGCTCCAGGTATAACCTCGCTCCCTGGTGTGATCCCGCTCCAGGTATGACCTCACTCCAGGTGTGACCCCGCTCCACGGTTAGCTGCGAGACAAGGAGGCACAAGGACTCCCGGGAAGGAATGAAGTTAGTAACAACATGGACATGGGACATGAGTATATACAGAAGGAGAGGGGAGCTCAGTGTGTCATAGGAAGTTCCTTATGACAGTGTGTCATCTGTGTGTCATAGGAAGTCCCCCGGCAGTCAATGCCTATAGCAGCTTAAGTATAAGCGTTATCAAAGAGGAAAGTCTTTAGCCTACTCTTAAATGACATCAACAGCAACCAATTCAAAACATCAAATAACATCAACAACAACCAATTAAAAATATCAAAAAACATCAACAACAACCAATTAAAACCATCAAATAACATCAACAACAACCAATTAAAATCATCAAATAACATCAACAGCAATCATTTAAAACCATTGAATAACTTCAACAACAACCAATTAAAAAGATCAAATAACATCAACAACAACCAATTAAAACCATCAAATAACATCAACAACAACCAATTAAAACCATCAAATAACATCAACAACAACCAATTAAAACCATCAAATAACATCAACAGCAATCATTTCAAACTATCAAATAACATCAACAGCAACCAATTAAAACCATCAAATAACAACAACAACCAATTAAAACCATCGAATAACATCATTAACAATCATTTAAAACCATCAAATAACATCATTAACAACCATTTAAAACCATCAAATAACATCAACAACAGCCAATTAAAACGATCAAATAACAACAGCAACAACCAATTAAAAACACGAACTAACATAAAAAACAACTAATTAAAACCATCAAATAACAGCAACAAATTAAAAACATCAAATAACATCAACAGCAACAACCAATTAAAACCATCAAGTCACATCAACAACAACCAATTAAAAACATCAAATAACATCAACAGCAATCATTTAAAACCATCAAATAACATCAACAGCAACAACCAATTAAAACCATCAAATAACATCAACAGCAACCAATTAAAACTATCAAATAACATCAACATCAACCAATTAAAACCATCAAATAACATCAACAACAACCAATTAAAACCATCAAATAACATCAACAGCAATCATTTAAAACTATCAAATAACATCAACATCAACCAATTAAAACCATCAAATAACATCAACAACAACCATTTAAAACCATCAAATAACATCAACAGCCAATTAAAACCATCAAATAACATCAACAGCAACAACCAATTAAAAACATGAACTAACATAAAAAATAACTAATTAAAACGATCAAATAACAGCAACAAATTAAAAATATCAAATAACATCAACAATAACCAATTAAAACCATCAAATAACATCAACAACAACCAATTAAAACCATCAAATTACATCAACAACAACAAATTAAAATCATCAAATAACATCAACAACAACCAATTAAAACCATCAAATAACATCAACAGCAACCAATTAAAACCATCAAATAACATCAACAGCAACCAATTAAAAACATGAAATAACATCAACAACAACCAATTGAAACCATCAAATAACATCAACAACCAATTAAAAATGTAAAATAACATCAACAACAACCAATTAAAACCATCAAATAACATCAACAGCAACAACCAATTAAAAACATCAAATAACATCAACAACAACCAATTAAAAATATAAAATAACATCAACAACAACCAATTAAAAATATCAAATAACATCAACAACAACGAATTAAAAATATAAAATAACATCAACAGCAACCAATTCAAAACATCAAATAACATCAACAACAACCAATTAAAAATATCAAAAAACATCAACAATAACCAATTAAAACCATCAAATAACATCAACAACAACCAATTAAAACCATCAAATAACATCAACAACAACCAATTAAAACCATCAAATAACATCAACAGCAATCATTTCAAACTATCAAATAACATCAACAGCAACCAATTAAAACCATCAAATAACAACAACAACCAATTAAAACCATCGAATAACATCATTAACAATCATTTAAAACCATCAAATAACATAATTAACAACCATTTAAAACCATCAAATAACATCAACAACAGCCAATTAAAACGATCAAATAACAACAGCAACAACCAATTAATAACACAAACTAACATAAAAAACAACTAATTAAAACCATCAAATAACAGCAACCAATTAAAAACATCAAATAACATCAACAGCAACAACCAATTAAAACCATCAAGTCACATCAACAACAACCAATTAAAAACATCAAATAACATCAACAGCAACCAATTAAAAACAACAAATAACATCAACAACAACCAATTAAAAACATCAAATAACATCAACAGCAATCATTTAAAACCATCAAATAACATCAACAACAACAACCAATTAAAAACATCAAATAACATCAACAGAAACAACCAATTAAAAACATCAAATAACATCAACAACCAATTAAAAACATCAAATAACATCAACAGCAACAACCAATTAAAACCATCAAATAACATCAACAGCAACCAATTAAAACCATCAAATAACATCAACAACAACCAATTAAAACCATCAAATAACATCAACAACAACCAATTAAAACCATCAAATAACATCAACATCAACAACAACCAATTAAAACCATCAAATAACATCAACATCAACAACAACCAATTAAAACCATCAAATAACATCAACAGCAACCAATTAAAACCATCAAATAACATCAACAACAACCAATTAAAACCATCAAATAACATCAACAGCAACCAATTAAAAACATCAAATAACATCAACAACAACAACAACCAATTAAAACCATCAAATAACATCAACAACAACCAATTAAAACCATCAAATAACATCAACAACAACCAATTAAAAACATCAAATAACATCAACAACAACCAATTAAAAACATCAAATAACATCAACAACAACCAATTAAAAATATAAAATAACATCAACAGCAACCAATTCAAAACATCAAATAACATCAACAACAACCAATTAAAAATATCAAAAAACATCAACAATAACCAATTAAAACCATCAAATAACATCAACAACAACCAATTAAAACCATCAAATAACATCAACAACAACCAATTAAAACCATCAAATAACATCAACAGCAATCATTTCAAACTATCAAATAACATCAACAGCAACCAATTAAAACCATCAAATAACAACAACAACCAATTAAAACCATCGAATAACATCATTAACAATCATTTAAAACCATCAAATAACATAATTAACAACCATTTAAAACCATCAAATAACATCAACAACAGCCAATTAAAACGATCAAATAACAACAGCAACAACCAATTAATAACACAAACTAACATAAAAAACAACTAATTAAAACCATCAAATAACAGCAACCAATTAAAAACATCAAATAACATCAACAGCAATCATTTAAAAACATCAAATAACATCAACAGCAACAACCAATTAAAACCATCAAGTCACATCAACAACAACCAATTAAAAACATCAAATAACATCAACAGCAATCATTTAAAACCATCAAATAACATCAACAGCAACAACCAATTAAAACCATCAAATAACATCAACAGCAACCAATTAAAACTATCAAATAACATCAACATCAACCAATTAAAACCATCAAATAACATCAACAACAACCAATTAAAACCATCAAATAACATCAACAGCAATCATTTAAAACTATCAAATAACATCAACATCAACCAATTAAAACCATCAAATAACATCAACAACAACCATTTAAAACCATCAAATAACATCAACAGCCAATTAAAACCATCAAATAACATCAACAGCAACAACCAATTAAAAACATGAACTAACATAAAAAATAACTAATTAAAACGATCAAATAACAGCAACAAATTAAAAATATCAAATAACATCAACAATAACCAATTAAAACCATCAAATAACATCAACAACAACCAATTAAAACCATCAAATTACATCAACAACAACAAATTAAAATCATCAAATAACATCAACAACAACCAATTAAAACCATCAAATAACATCAACAGCAACCAATTAAAACCATCAAATAACATCAACAGCAACCAATTAAAAACATGAAATAACATCAACAACAACCAATTGAAACCATCAAATAACATCAACAACCAATTAAAAATGTAAAATAACATCAACAACAACCAATTAAAACCATCAAATAACATCAACAGCAACAACCAATTAAAAACATCAAATAACATCAACAACAACCAATTAAAAATATAAAATAACATCAACAACAACCAATTAAAAATATCAAATAACATCAACAACAACCAATTAAAAATATAAAATAACATCAACAGCAACCAATTCAAAAGATCAAATAACATCAACAACAACCAATTAAAAATATCAAAAAACATCAACAATAACCAATTAAAACCATCAAATAACATCAACAACAACCAATTAAAACCATCAAATAACATCAACAACAACCAATTAAAACCATCAAATAACATCAACAGCAATCATTTCAAACTATCAAATAACATCAACAGCAACCAATTAAAACCATCAAATAACAACAACAACCAATTAAAACCATCGAATAACATCATTAACAATCATTTAAAACCATCAAATAACATAATTAACAACCATTTAAAACCATCAAATAACATCAACAACAGCCAATTAAAACGATCAAATAACAACAGCAACAACCAATTAATAACACAAACTAACATAAAAAACAACTAATTAAAACCATCAAATAACAGCAACCAATTAAAAACATCAAATAACATCAACAGCAACAACCAATTAAAACCATCAAGTCACATCAACAACAACCAATTAAAAACATCAAATAACATCAACAGCAACCAATTAAAAACAACAAATAACATCAACAACAACCAATTAAAAACATCAAATAACATCAACAGCAATCATTTAAAACCATCAAATAACATCAACAACAACAACCAATTAAAAACATCAAATAACATCAACAGAAACAACCAATTAAAAACATCAAATAACATCAACAACCAATTAAAAACATCAAATAACATCAACAGCAACAACCAATTAAAACCATCAAATAACATCAACAGCAACCAATTAAAACCATCAAATAACATCAACAACAACCAATTAAAACCATCAAATAACATCAACAACAACCAATTAAAACCATCAAATAACATCAACATCAACAACAACCAATTAAAACCATCAAATAACATCAACATCAACAACAACCAATTAAAACCATCAAATAACATCAACAGCAACCAATTAAAACCATCAAATAACATCAACAACAACCAATTAAAACCATCAAATAACATCAACAGCAACCAATTAAAAACATCAAATAACATCAACAACAACAACAACCAATTAAAACCATCAAATAACATCAACAACAACCAATTAAAACCATCAAATAACATCAACAACAACCAATTAAAAACATCAAATAACATCAACAACAACCAATTAAAAACATCAAATAACATCAACAACAACCAATTAAAAATATAAAATAACATCAACAGCAACCAATTCAAAACATCAAATAACATCAACAACAACCAATTAAAAATATCAAAAAACATCAACAATAACCAATTAAAACCATCAAATAACATCAACAACAACCAATTAAAACCATCAAATAACATCAACAACAACCAATTAAAACCATCAAATAACATCAACAGCAATCATTTCAAACTATCAAATAACATCAACAGCAACCAATTAAAACCATCAAATAACAACAACAACCAATTAAAACCATCGAATAACATCATTAACAATCATTTAAAACCATCAAATAACATAATTAACAACCATTTAAAACCATCAAATAACATCAACAACAGCCAATTAAAACGATCAAATAACAACAGCAACAACCAATTAATAACACAAACTAACATAAAAAACAACTAATTAAAACCATCAAATAACAGCAACCAATTAAAAACATCAAATAACATCAACAGCAACAACCAATTAAAACCATCAAGTCACATCAACAACAACCAATTAAAAACATCAAATAACATCAACAGCAACCAATTAAAAACAACAAATAACATCAACAACAACCAATTAAAAACATCAAATAACATCAACAGCAATCATTTAAAACCATCAAATAACATCAACAACAACAACCAATTAAAAACATCAAATAACATCAACAGAAACAACCAATTAAAAACATCAAATAACATCAACAACCAATTAAAAACATCAAATAACATCAACAGCAACAACCAATTAAAACCATCAAATAACATCAACAGCAACCAATTAAAACCATCAAATAACATCAACAACAACCAATTAAAACCATCAAATAACATCAACAACAACCAATTAAAACCATCAAATAACATCAACAACAACCAATTAAAACCATCAAATAACATCAACATCAACAACAACCAATTAAAACCATCAAATAACATCAACATCAACAACAACCAATTAAAACCATCAAATAACATCAACAGCAACCAATTAAAACCATCAAATAACATCAACAACAACCAATTAAAACCATCAAATAACATCAACAGCAACCAATTAAAAACATCAAATAACATCAACAACAACAACAACCAATTAAAACCATCAAATAACATCAACAACAACCAATTAAAACCATCAAATAACATCAACAACAACCAATTAAAAACATCAAATAACATCAACAACAACCAATTAAAAACATCAAATAACATCAACAACAACCAATTAAAACCATCAAATAACATCAACAACAACCAAATAAAACCATCAAATAACATCAACAGCAACCAATTAAAACCATCAAATAACATCAACAACAACCAATTAAAACCATCAAATAACATCAACAGCAACAACCAATTAAAACCATCAAATAACATCAACAACAACCAATTAAAAACATCAAATAACATCAACAGCAACAACCAATTAAAAACATCAAATAACATCAACAACAACCAATTAAAACCATCAAATAACATCAACAACAACCAATTAAAACCATCAAATAACATCAACAACAACCAATTAAAACCATCAAATAACATCAACAACAACCAATTAAAACCATCAAATAATATCAACAACAACCAATTAAAAACATCAAATAACATCAACAACAACAACCAATTAAAACCATCAAATAACAAATGGAGCCGCTGAATAAAAGAAGTGAAACTAGTATTACTAGTGAAAGTCCTGGAGTTATGAATAGGAACATTTAAAACACTAATAAAAAAACACTATTAAAACAAACATTTGACTATTTCAAAAAACGCGTGTTGTCATGGCAACATGTAAACGTATAGTAACTTGATATATTATTCACCCTCTGTCTGAATATATTTTATAAATTATATATGATATATGATATATGATATTTGATATATGATATATGATATATGATATATTATATATTATTCACTCTGTCTGAAACGCTCCATTTTAGTGCCTGTCTCTTTAAGACCCCCTCCTGAAGAAGCCCAGTCTGCTCTGATTGGCTGGAGAGGAACACATGGTGCACCTTTGTAGAGGTAGTCGTCCAGCTGTGGGCGGTATATTCTAATGTGACATAGGAAGGGGGGCCACATCTGATTGGCTCATTGAATCACATGTTTTCTGATCTGGGTGGTCTGAATTCACAGTTTGTGGCTCGGTAGGAGCTCCAGATACCCAGATGAAAATCATATAATATAATAATATGTTTCTATGGTGAAGTGATTGTTGTAGCTGCGTTGATGAAGTCAAACCTCCCGTCATTGGTCCTGTGTGCTGCTGACTGTCTGCTGACTGTCTGCTGACGGCTCCGTAAAGAAAACAAAGGACAAAAAAGCCATTAAGTCCAGTAATAAAAGCCTAAGTACCATAACATGGTACATTAAATATCTATTGAGCTCCATCAATTAAGAGAAGCAGCTTCTCAAGCAGTTTGTCTCATTGAGGTTGTTTACTGGAGGAACAAACTTGGACTGTTGACTCTCCTGCAGCACTTTGGACTTTTATTGACCACAACAACCCGTTCTGTCTCTCAACTCATCAAATACCGCCATCGGTCAGCTTTCAGCTAACTCCAACGTTAACCCACCGCCGCGTTATTCCACGACGTCGTATTAATAACGTGAGAGTCCATTCAGGGACGGAGGGAGGGGATGAGAAATGAGGATGTAGGAGACAGGAAACAGGATCAAAGAGGAGGAAGGAAAGAAGAGAAAAGTTGTGCAGGAAGCAAGGAGTTATTATAGAAGGAAATGAGGAAACAAGGGAAGGAAGCACTCAAGGAAAAGTTAGGGAGGAAGCAAGGAGTTATTATAGAAGGAAATGAGGAAACAAGGGAAGAGAGAGATTTAAAAAAGGCAGCGTGAGGGTGGAAAGAGGTGGATGAAGAAAAAGAGATGAAAACAAGGAGGAAGATAAGAAGAGAGGAGGTGATGAGAAAGTGTAGAAGAAGAAGGAAGGAGAAGAAGAGAAGTTTACATGTAGACATCAGAAGAAGGAAGGAAAAAGGAAGAGAGAAAAGGAAAGAAGGAGGAGAGGGGTTCAGGGAGACCCTCTGCATCCAATCAGCTTCGCTCCTCAGGCGCTAACGAGCTTAACGAGCCGCTCCACCTGGCTTCAAACGGGGGGAAGACTCATTAATTCTGCATCCAGCTGCACCTGTTCACATGAATAAACACAGACAGGAAGTGACTCACAGCGACTTCCTGTTCACATGAATAAACACAGACAGGAAGTGACTCACAGCGACTTCCTGTTCACATGAATAAACACAGACAGGAAGTGACTCACAGCGACTTCCTGTTCACATGAATAAACACAGACAGGAAGTGACTCACAGCGACTTCCTATTCACAGGAATAAACACAGACAGGAAGTGACTCACAGCGACTTCCTGTTCACATGAATAAACACAGACAGGAAGTGACTCACAGCGACTTCCTGTTCACATGAATAAACACAGACAGGAAGTGACTCACAGCGACTTCCTATTCACAGGAATAAACACAGACAGGAAGTGACTCACAGCGACTTCCTGTTCACATGAATAAACACAGACAGGAAGTGACTCACAGCGACTTCCTGTTCACATGAATAAACACAGACAGGAAGTGACTCACAGCGACTTCCTGTTCACATGAATAAACACAGACAGGAAGTGACTCACAGCGACTTCCTGTTCACATGAATAAACACAGACAGGAAGTGACTCACAGCGACTTCCTGTTCACAGGAATAAACACAGACAGGAAGTGACTCACAGCGACTTCCTGTTCACATGAATAAACACAGACAGGAAGTGACTCACAGCGACTTCCTGTTCACATGAGTAAACACCGACCTGATGGAGGGAGCACAGACAGGAAGTGACTCACAGCGACTTCCTGTTCACATGAATAAACACAGACAGGAAGTGACTCACAGCGACTTCCTGTTCACAGGAATAAACACAGACAGGAAGTGACTCACAGCGACTTCCTGTTCACATGAATAAACACAGACAGGAAGTGACTCACAGCGACTTCCTGTTCACATGAGTAAACACCGACCTGATGGAGGGAGCACAGACAGGAAGTGACTCACAGCGACTTCCTGTTCACATGAATAAACACAGACAGGAAGTGACTCACAGCGACTTCCTGTTCACATGAATAAACACAGACAGGAAGTGACTCAGCGACTTCCTGTTCACGTGAATAAACACAGTCAGGAAGTGACTCACAGCGACTTCCTGTTCACATGAATAAACAGACAGGAAGTGACTCACAGCGACTTCCTGTTCACATGAATAAACACAGACAGGAAGTGACTCACAGCGACTTCCTGTTCACATGAATGAACACAGACAGGAAGTGACTCACAGCGACTTCCTGTTCACATGAATAAACACAGACAGGAAGTGACTCACAGCGACTTCCTGTTCACATGAGTAAACACCGACCTGATGGAGGGAGCACAGCCAGGAAGTGACTCACAGCGACTTCCTGTTCACGTAAATAAACACAGTCAGGAAGTGACTCACAGCGACTTCCTGTTCACATGAATAAACAGAGACATGAAGTGACTCACAGCGACTTCCTGTTCACATGAGTAAACACAGACAGGAAGTGACTCACAGCGACTTCCTGTTCACATGAATAAACACAGACAGGAAGTGACTCACAGCGACTTCCTGTTCACATGAATAAACACAGACAGGAAGTGACTCACAGCGACTTCCTGTTCACGTGAATAAACATAGACAGGAAGTGACTCACAGCGACTTCCTGTTCACATGAATAAACACAGACAGGAAGTGACTCACAGCGACTTCCTGTTCACATGAGTAAACACCGACCTGATGGAGGGAGCACAGCCAGGAAGTGACTCACAGCGACTTCCTGTTCACATGAATGAACACAGACAGGAAGTGACTCACAGCGACTTCCTGTTCACATAAATGAACACAGACAGGAAGTGACTCACAGCGACTTCCTGTTCACATGAATGAACACAGACAGGAAGTGACTCACAGCGACTTCCTGTTCACATGAATAAACACAGACAGGAAGTGACTCACAGCGACTTCCTGTTCACATGAGTAAACACCAACCTGATGGAGGGAGCACAGACAGGAAGTGACTCACAGCGACTTCCTGTTCACGTGAATAAACACAGTCAGGAAGTGACTCACAGCGACTTCCTGTTCACATGAATAAACAGAGACATGAAGTGACTCACAGCGACTTCCTGTTCACATGAATAAACACAGACAGGTAGTGACTCACAGCGACTTCCTGTTCACATGAGTAAACACAGACAGGAAGTGACTCACAGCGACTTCCTGTTCACATGAATAAACACAGACAGGAAGTGACTCACAGCGACTTCCTGTTCACGTGAATAAACACAGACAGGAAGTGACTCACAGCGACTTCCTGTTCACATGAATAAACACAGACAGGAAGTGACTCACAGCGACTTCCTGTTCACGTGAATAAACACAGACAGGAAGTGACTCACAGCGACTTCCTGTTCACATGAATGAACACAGACAGGAAGTGACTCACAGCGACTTCCTGTTCACATGAATAAACACAGACAGGAAGTGACTCACAGCGACTTTCTGTTCACGTGAATAAACACAGACAGGAAGTGACTCAGCGACTTCCTGTTCACATGAGTGAACACAGACAGGAAGTGACTCACAGCGACTTTCTGTTCACGTGAATAAACACAGACAGGAAGTAACCCACAACGACTTCCTGTTTAACTCTGGTTCCTCTCAGTGTGAGACAGCTACTTCCTGTTTAACTATGGTTCCTCTTAGTGTCAGACAGCTACTTCCTGTTGAGAGATCCAGACAGAACAACCATTAGGCAGATTTGAGTCCACCTTAAAGAGTGATGTGGGTCTAACTTCATCACTGAGAACAAACAGCACTTTAGGAAATGAGGTGGCGTCTCTGATGAATCTGCCGCGGCGTCCAGACGGCTCATTTCGGCGGCATCGGCCCGGCGTTATGGTCGCCATCATCAGATTAATAACCTCCACTCTGGACCGGTGCGGCGATTCAGCCACGGGTTAATTAAACATTTACATATAGATGCCCAGCTATCTGTTGTAGAGGGAGATAATTTATACCATCAATATGCACTTTAATCAGGAACTCCAGGAGGCGTGTGTTAGCGTGCTTCGTGCTAATTGGCACCATGCTGGCTGCTGTTTTGGAGCTCAGAGACAAACTGAGTTCACACTCTCAACTCTCACTGTTTCCTCTGTAATCGGCTTCTCTTCTCTTCTCCATCTTCCTGAGCTGTGCTCTTATTCTGACGGGACGCTGTTCATCCCCTCGTGACCCCTGAATGAACCACAACATCTTGTTTTAGATGTTAAATGTCCTTAATGTGTTCATTCATTCCAGATGAATATTAAACTGTCATAGCAGTGAGAGTTTGTATCGGGGCTTTTTAAGGGTTGACTCGTGGAGGCTGCAGGAATCAGGTTCAGGTTAACAGGATTATTTATTTCACATTGAATGACCCCTCCAGATTTAATAATTAGAGCTTTTCAGTTTTTATTATTTTAACACTCAGAACACTTGGAAATAAGAAAATAAGAAGGTTTTGAGATCAATATTTCACAAACATATTCCTCTCTTTGATTTTTATATTCTGTTACAGAGTTAATTTCAAATGATCTTTTT